>NW_004797541.1:763947-767500 GCF_000002075.1 Aplysia californica | reverse complement strand
TTGTGTATCGCACTTTCACCATCCGAATTCCACCCTGGCGTCTGGCAATCAAAAAAAGAATGGAACAAGTTCTTGATTTACTCTCGACATTGTCTTAACGCGAAAGATAACATGAAAGAGACGTCTCTTCAGGGGCCCCCCCCCCCCCCTTTCCCCATAACTCTCTCTCTCTCTCTCTCTCTCTCTCTCTCTCTCTCTCTCTCTCTCTCTCTCTCGGCGCGCGCGCGCTCCCCTCCCACTTCGTTCTCCTCACTCTCTAACATGCCACACGTTCTTTTATTCCCCCCCCCCCTCCAAATCACACCCGACGTCGGTAGTCTAATGGTTACGCTGCAATATTCGTACTCATGAATTAAGTGCAGGTTCGGAGGTCCAAGGCTCAATATTCGGCCCGGCATTGCGTCCTTGAGAAATGCACTTTGAACGAATTTTCTTACTTGGCTCGGCACTATCGTTTACGGACTTTAAATTCGTAGTCTATGCCTCTCAAATAACCTGACAGAGTAGCAAGGGGTGTTAAACCTACGCAATTTCGCAACATCCATCACCCCAGGAGTAATCCTCAACCTTCAGAATTCCTTCTTGACAGGACGCAAACCACTGTACAAGACGAGATCTTGACTCTTTTGCGACTTTGTCTTGACGTAAAAGACAACACGTCAGAGAAGCACCCAGTCTACAGAATAATATGCACTCTGTGTACCCACGTGTGATCGCTGCATTTACTCCATTCTTTTACCGACATCTTGCCGTATATCAAAGTCTTCGCAGTGACTTTTACCCTTCTGGAAAAAAAAAATCGACTTTTCAGTTTGTGTCGAATGATTGTACGAATACTAGGTCGACGTTATTGATTATGTACTCAGCTGACGTCTGAAAGGAGACAGACAGACAGACAGACAGACAGACAGACAGACAGACAGACAGACAGACAGACCGACAGATAAACAGGAAAGGGGTCAGTACTTGGGAACGCCAGTTAATTTAGTTTTTGTACAGGTTTTACGGCGCCCGCAATTGCATTAAGTCATATGAGCGCCAGAAGATTAGAGGTAGGGGCTCTCGTGGCCTAGAGGTTAAGGTGTTGGCCTCTCACTCAAAAGGTCCCAGGTTCGAATCCGGGTAGCGGCCGAAAAATTTTCTTCTCTAAATTTGTCTCCTTTCACCTCATTTCCTGCTCTCTAGCAATGTTCTGTCGTCTGCTTTCGTCTCCACTTTCTTCCCTCACTCCGTCACCTCTTTTGCCCCTTCCTCTGGGCTCCTGATTCTTTATGCAGCCTTTCTACTGCTACTCCTTCGCTTCTTCTTACTGCAGTCTTTCAGCCACACCCCTGATCTTCTGGTAGGAAAGATCTACACCTAGCCTTCTCGGACAAGGGCGAAAAATCTCGGAGGGCCCGTGTGCAAGTTGCGCATGTTAAAGATCCCTTGGTGGTCTGAAATCGATAAGAGTAGGCTTCGGCCGCCACTCGGGCAAAATTCTAAAATTTCCTACCAACTGAAAATATTAGGTGTGTCCCGCGCGCTCATATGACCTATGCAGTTGCGAGCGCCGTAAAACACTTTACTATAAAAAAAAAAGAAGACGATTAGAGGTGTTACAAGGGAGTAACAAACATATAAAAGAAGAAGGGGAGATAAGGACGATAGATAAGAAGAAGCAAACCCCACATGAGCACCCGCCAACCACCCACAACGCCAGTTAGCGTATGACGAGCGTCATGAATGTATAACCAATGCCATAGACGAATGAATGACCAGTGTCATAGATGAGTTGCAAGTGCCATAATGTTCGTCCTTTGCAGACGAAGATGACCTTTGTTTCACATCACTTGGGCAGACAGACAGACAGACAAACAATGAATCAGAGGGAAAGAGAGAGAGAGAGAGAGAGAGAGAGAGAGAGAGAGAGAGAGAGAGAGAGAGAGAGAGACAGAGAGAGAGAGAGAGACAGACAGACAGACAGACAGACAGACAGACAGACAGACAGACAGACAGACAGACAGACAGACAGACAGACAGACAGAGACAGAGAGGGAGAGAGACAGAGACAGAGAGAGAGAGAGAGAGAGAGAGAAAGAGACAGACAGACAGACAGACAAACACACAGACAGACACACAGACACACAGTCAGACACACAGACAGACAGACTGAATCAAGGATTAGAGTTACGCAATGAAAGTAAGCTCTTCTCGGGTACAACGTATGGAAAAGTAGCGCTGTAAACAGTATAAATCATTGTGGGTGTTCACGCCTTGTGTGTGTGTGTGAGTGTGTGCGTGCCTATGTGTGTGTGTATGTGTGTGTGTGTGTGTGTGTGTGTGTGTGTGTGTGTGTGTGTGTGTGTGTGTGTGTGTGTGTGTGTGTGTGTGTGTGTGTGTGTGTGTGTAAAAGAAGGCGGTTGGCGGATGCTATTGTACGGTTTACCCCTTCTTTCCTATATAAAATATATCGTCCTTATATTTTAATCTCCTCTTTCTTTTTTGTGTTGGTTCCTCTCTTGCAGCACTTTTACTTCTAATCTTCTGCGTTTATATAACCTTATGGTGTAGCAAGTGGCGTCAACCTTTAACTAAAATTGGAACTTTCTCAAAAGCTCTTGATTTCGTTGCCCTATGGTTCAACAACAACCTTAGTGCTTGATAGGGCTTTTTCAATTGGGGTTTTTTTTCGTGCGGTCATACATGCGCACCTCCTCTACTCCACGACTCCTTCTCCATCCACCGCACATACTGAGGGGAAAATCCTAGAATGATTTAAGCATTCACCGCGACTATAGCCCCTAGCGCTCTGTTGCCTTTCTGTGGGTATGCCCCAGAATACTTTTTGCTGAATCAGCTAAGAACTATAGCCGCACCAGAAAGAGCACTCGCACATTCCTGACCCCCCTACCTCCCCGCCCCCCCCCCCCTCTCCCCCGGGCAACCCTTTAGTCTGCCATGCTGTCATAGAAAGGGCTCATCCTGTAGTCACAACAGAAAGACAGACATGAAGGCTTAAGTGTTTATGTCAGATGTTTCTGGATGAGTCCTGCCTTAACGACGGTGTTTTCTTTTCAAGGATACCGTATTGAAGACTTACAGAATTACTGTCGACGATGGCGAAGTTTTCTCCATTATAGCATTATAGACAGACAGACAGACAGACAGACAGACAGACAGACAGACAGACATCCTATGTTTAACCAAGGTCGCACTTAAACAGCTATAATTATGGGCATTTCAATGATCAGCCACTCTTTATCTTAGTCCCTTTCTTTACATTCAATACTTGTCTTTTGCTGTCGGGGGAATGTTAGCACTTTTGCAACCCTGGCCCTTCAAAGAAAGAACAAAGCAGTGTCGATCAACTGTAATCCAATGAAAGTGTTTACGTCCCCGTGGACACAATTGGGGTCTTGTAAGAGGCCAGCTGCTGCTTCCTCTTATTGGATATCAGAGATAACCAGACTGGGGTGTAGCATCACAGCAGACAGACAATGATGATGATGATGATGATGATGATGATGATGATGATGATGATGATGATGATGATGATGATGATGATGATGAT
>NW_004797541.1:759330-763847 GCF_000002075.1 Aplysia californica | reverse complement strand
TACTACTACTACTACTACTACTACTACTACTACTACTACTACTACTACTACTACTACTACTACTCCTACTACTACTATAGGTACATACTATACCTCGACGGATTTGGTAATGCGGTAATTTATTTAATTGTTGGTAAGACATTTTTATCTATAGTGCTTCTTGTGGCGCTATGAATAAAGAAGCTGATTGTCTTGGCAGAGTGATGAAAAATAATTAAAATTGTTTGCTTTATACAGGTATTATGGAGCCATGTTTGAAGCTTGTTAAAAAGCTATACCATTTATTATTATGAAGTTATAAAGAAAATTGCCTGAAAGTGAATGGGCTGCTGAAAGTAAATCTGAATCGTCATGAGAACGAAATGGTAACCGCTCAAAACAGAGATGCATTTAGGAAGGCATGAGATAAACTTTAGTTCCTTGATTGCAGTCCTCTCATTGGTCCTTTATGATTGTATGTTATTCCTCTTTCTATGCTAATAATCAAATAATAGTACTGACTCTCTGCCCGTCCACTTGACTGTGTAACGATGTAAAGCATTCTGAATGACCACGGTCTACTGGACGGTCTACAACGATAATGCATTCTTCAAAAGTCGAAAGTGACAATTCTATTTTTACAAGAATTTTCCTATTTTAGTAAGAGTTTTAGGGCACTATCCTGTACAGAGTAGTTTTTACTTAAGGCCTGCTCAAGGATAATTATTTTATATTATTAGTCCCACACCCTGATGCACTTTTTTCAAGAAATCGTGGATTTGGGGGGGGGGGGCAAAATTCAGCACCAATGACAGCCCCAAGCTTGTGTAACTGCTGAGGGAAATAAATATCTAGTATTGTGGACTGTAGTAAAGTGGTAGACCATCAAGTGGAACATTTGTCAGACTGGTCCGATGCTAGACCGTCAAGTAGATCAGAAACATTGCGATAGACCATAAAGAGGACCGGCACCATTAAGGTTTAGAGAGCTGGTTTTGAGCAGACCCAAAAAGGTTCTATTTATAACCTATTTGAGCAGACCATACAGACTATAGTTTGTTTCTTTGTTTTCTCGTATTCTTTTCAGCGTGTTTTCTACTCAATGTGCTTGGTTAAAAATGTAAAAAAATGAAGCAGCTTAACAGCTAAGCCGAAGCATATTCGCAGTTGTCGTGACGAGCTATGTTTGGCGAGATGTGTTGCTATTTGTGAGGGAAACGTAGCAAAAAATAGAGCTAACAAAGCGTTAAAAAATAGTTGGAGCAATCAACGAACGAGGAAATAAAAGACGTTTAAAGAAATGTGAGGAATAGGAAGAATGTGATGAAAGCAGTAAGCTTGGGTGGCAGTGAGGCTGATAAAAGAGAATTTTCTTTTCAGACAGACAGAAAGACAGGCGCGCAGACAGTCAGTCAGACAGGCAGCAGGCAAGCAGACAGACAGACAGACAGACAGACAGACAGACAGACAGACAGACAGACAGACAGACAGACAGACAGACAGACAGACAGACAGACAGACAGGACTGAATGATTTAATTTTTGTGTTTTGTTGCGTCCTTTGGAAAGCGAGGATAACATGTGCATTCGTTCGAGCGCTCGTGTGTCTTTGCTTGTGACTTTACATGTGTGTGAATGTGTGTGTATGTTTATGTGTGTGTGTGTGTGTGTGTGTGTGTGTGTGTGTGTGTGTGTGTGTGAGAGAGAGAGAGAGAATGTGTGTTTGTGTTTGTGAGAGAGAGAGAGAAAGGGAGAGAGAGAGAGAGAGAGAGAGAGAGAGAGAGAGAGAGAGAGAGAGAGAGAGAGAGAGAGAGATGAGGTGTGGATGTTGGTGTTGGTGAAGTCAGGGGAGAATAATAATATATAGTATAGACGAACAAGGAAATATTGAAGATTCCCCCCCCCCCTCCCACAGGGCAAAAATTATAAATATTGGGTATCCGGCTGTAGAACGATATCAACAAAGTCGCTGATTTCCCCCATTTCTGTAGTCATCTTTGCTGTTGGCCGAATATTGAATAGTTTCAATTCATGTATTATAGCGCTTTCTTTTTTAATATGTCACGCAAACATAGTGCCTTGAATTGCATTGATCATGTCTTCGGCATTTGTAATCCTCGGTTCTGTAAACAAAACCGGATTATTAATAAGCAATTCTGAATATCCTGCCCTGCGGCCCAAAATAGGAGAAAGGCCTGTTGAAATACCCAAGCTCTCAAAAGTAAGAATAAAACGGACACTATAGCATATTGTGCCTCTCAGGTTATTTCATGATATAATATTAGGTTAATTGTTTCCAGCTGTGCCAGAAACTACTACATGTACTGTTTGGACTCACCAGCCAGACTGAAACTGCTCGCTGGGCGATTCTGGCCATGAGGCTGTAGTTTGCTGATACCTGCCTTAAGGTAATCTTTACAAGTCTGAAAAATGTAAAACTAATCTACCATAGTACAGGCCAGTGCATCTGTACCGTGGGCATAATATTATGGTGAGTTGATAGAATTGGGGTGAAAATAGTCAAAGTTAAAGTTGACTTAGGCTCGAATCCCAACGTGAAGTGTTTCGAGAGATTTTAAGATTCTCCACCTCCTTGGCTTGATCCTATTGGGAAAAGATGTTGCACTCATTTGTTCAATTGTAATGTTTTTGACTCGTAACATTTACGGGCTTGGAGAGCCCACACTATCCGCACACTCGCACACTGTTCGCTTATCAAAAATAATCATATTATTTTGCCGTCGTGTGAGTGTTTGGCATGGTCTGTGGTTGACCCTGAACTTTAGCACGCCCAGATTCGGGACATGATTTCACACTTCATTGTTTCACGACACAATGGTGTTGCTATCATCTTAAGGTTTGTTCATTAATTGTTTGGATTTCGAAGAAAAATATACCCATCTATCTCGAATAAAAGTCAAGATATTTTTGATCGAACGGGGTTAAAATTGCCAGATGTCAGCAGCGGAGGTAAAATTTGTGAGTGAATGTTTATTGGCTTCCAAAGCTTGAGTATCCTTGGAAGCTGCAAACTGCAAATTTATTATTTTTTTGGTGTTTTTCATTTATGGTTTTCAGTAAAGATATAAGTGTGCCAAAATAAAAAAGTCAAAAATCGTCTAACTTGAGGGACTATGTCCGCTTCCTCGATTTCACTGTCTTGACAAGTGCCTCATTTCACTTCGATGCCATTACATTTTAGTTTGTACTCTTGTACTTTTTGTTTTTTGTAAAGTGTTTTACGTCGTTCGCAACTGCATAAGGTCATATGAGCGCGCGGGACACACCTAATATTTTCAGTTGGTAGAAAATTTTGAATTTTGCCCGGGTGGCGGCCGAAGCCTACTCTTATCGATTTTAGACCACCAAGGGATCTTTAACGTGCGCAGCTTGCACACGGGCCCTCTGAGATTTTTCGCCCTTGTCCGAGAAGGCTAGGTGTAGATCTTTCCTACCAGAAGATCAGGGGTGTGGCTGAAAGACAGCAGTAAGAAGAAGGCAAGGAGTAGCAGTAGAAAGGCTGCAGAAAGAATCAGGAGCCCAGAGGAAGGGGCAAATGAGGTGAGGGGTGGGGGCAGAAAGAGGAGACGAAAGCAGGCGACAGAACATTGCTAGAGAGCAGGAAAGGAGGTAAAAGGAGACAAATTCAGAGAAGAAAATGTTTCGATCGCTACCCGGATTCGAACCCGGGACCTTTAGAGTGAGAGGCCAACACCTTAACCTCTAGGCCACGAGAGCCCATCCTTGTACTTTCATTAACGTTTGTGAGGCATCACTGTGAAATCAGGCGCTCGTCAAATGATACAAAAATGAAGATATCGGAATTTTTCTGTCAGTTTCGCATTTTTTGTTTGTTTTGAATTTTAGTTTTTTAGGATCAAAACCTTTAATGTCCATTTAGAAACACATTTCTGCGTGGATTTTACTGGAAAAAGGTTATAAAGATAACGAAAAATTTTAATTTGCGGTTTATAGAGAACTCTCCAGCTTAAGAAGTCATCAAACTTTGGCGGTCAGTTTCTCGCTTATTTTGCTTCTGAAACTATGGGACCCCACCTCTTTCAAAGGTAAATATCTCAACTGTTGATTAAGATGTATAGACACTTTTTTCATTGAAAGGTGGAAAAAAGAATAAGGGTTAAGATGACCCTAAAAACTCCATATGTCCAAAAATTGACGAGCGCCTGATTCCACCGCACGCTAACACATTTTGTCACCAGCATCTGAGTCGGGGGTTTTTTCCCAAACATCCAGGGCTTTTGCTGGGCAAAGATAGGGCGACTCAACACCAACAACAGGACTTTCAGGACTTATTACAATGTAAGGGAATTAAACTTCATACCACCAAAGTTCACCCTGTCCTTATTTGCATAGAGTCAGCCTAATTTGTAATTGCAAAAGCCTTATAAAGTAGGCTACATTAATGTATATTTTTCATCATCATCATCATCATCATCACCATCATCATCATCATCATCATCATCATCATCATCATCATCATCATCATCATCATCATCATCATCATCATCATCAACATAC
>NW_004797541.1:749255-757279 GCF_000002075.1 Aplysia californica | reverse complement strand
CGCGAACCTGTTCACCGTAGACATGTGGGTGTGCGCATGTCTGTCGTAAAATCTGACTAGACCGCAGCTGGGTAAACATATCACGTCAACGAAAAGCCAATTTGAACCCTCCCCCACCACCCTCCCCTCCTTCCCCCCAACTTTCCCCCTTGTCCCTTGTTCTTTTCTTCCCACCCACAGTTGTCTTGCCATTCCATCGCCGCCTTTTTGTGTTTTGTACATAATGCTATGGAAACAAAAATACACTGCTTCTTATTGTTTATTGTTAGTTTGTGCGATATGATAGGCTAAAAAGCCTAATGCCATTTCCCCATACACTGCGGAATATTTTTAAAGTTCAAAAGCAGGGCCAACTTCTTGGCGTTTATCTACAATTTCACGGCAAAGAGATGAAATTATAAAATCACTTAAAATCTTTTTTTAAATTAATTTTTAGAAAGGCAAGGGCAGAAATTCGAATCTGCTTAGCAATTAAGTACCAATCAGGCATCTCATTTTTTTTTAAAATCATCTTAAAGACCACCGCAAGTAAGTATTATAAGGGAGAAGCTTTTTTTCTGTCGGTTACCTCGATCACAGAAAGGAATCTACCATCTACAACGAAAGGCTTGACTATCACACATAACTGGTCGACGCACAGTTGGTGCTACCAACCACTAAATACTAAGCTTATTAAATAAATTTTATCTACCGAATTTGTGCTTTTAGAATTTTCAAAGAGCCATTTGGAATGCTCTATACTTTTTCTTTGTTTTCTTTAGAAATTAAAAAAAAATCACCCACACTCCGAAGCCGCCCCCCCCCCTTCCCCCTCCCTCCCTTCGCTCCAACACACAAGCCCAAAACGTGTCCCCCGTCCGAGCAAGTTTATCTTGGTCGCTCTATTGATTCACAATTCTCCAAAGCAAGAACATCAATGTGCTTTCCTCTATAAACATAATGAGAGAACCTGGAACGCAAAATATGCCACACTGCATTCAACTTCTAAGATTTGCAGCTCTGAAAAATAGAAGGCAAAAGTTTTTGTGGTTTTTTTTGGTGTGTTTTTTGTGGGGGGGGGGGGTGTTAATAACCTGAGAACAAGTCATATTTTCCTAAAAATGAAATTCTGCATAGCATTCGAAAGTGTCGACAAAGGGCGATCTATTAATAACATTGACAAAGCTATTCTTGTTCAGTGACGCGAAGCCTGAAATGAAACAATAAGGTCAAGTCTAGAAAAAAGTCTTCTAATCGGAACTTACTTGCTCATTTTCTGGAAATCATCTAAATGTGACTTGACCTTTGTGTTGTTCTCAGGTCTTCAATTGTTAAAAGAAAAAAGCTTACTTGTGAGAGGGGTGTGACGTGACCGCTCTAGAATATATCCAAGAGAGAATCACAACACCTTAATCCATCGGAGACACTGACACCGCAAAGAATCTTCACAAGAGGTTCTAAAAAAGTTCCACGTTCGTCCACAATGTCGCTGTCTTGCGCTGTCAACAGTAATATTAGACAACTAGGATCCATGACGTGTGGGGATTAGATGCGCACACCATGACGACAAGTCGCTGATTAACAAGGTATGGGCAATCAAAAACTAACCATCTATATGAAAGAAAGCATTATTCTTATTGCAATGCCTTCAGTGACCGTTGTTGGGTCCATCTACACTTCTTTGAAACTATTTTCTGGTGCAAAAAAAATTTGCGCTGTGATTGTGGTGATATCAGTCTATCATTTATTGTTATTATTATTATTATTATTTTATTTATTTTTATTATTATTTTTTTAAATTATTATTATTTATTATCACTACTATTATTATTATTATTATTATTATTATTATTATTATTATTATTATTATTATTATTATTATTATTATTATTATTATTATTATAATTATTATTGTTGTTGTTGTTGTTGTTGTTGTTGTTGTTATTTATCACTAGTTGTAGCATTAATTATCATTATTATTATTATTATAGGACATAAAATTGTTATACGAGACGTTAAGCTTAATTGTCGAAGTGAAAATGTCTCTGATTATGAAAGCGTAGTCTATCATTAGCATGACAGTAATCACATGTGCCGACATTTTGCAAGAAGTGTCCACGGAGTTGATTTTCGCGGTCACTTTTCTGTATCAAATATTACCATGGTTAGACAGTACTACTATTCTTATTAGTGAGATAGAATCTACTAAAGCGAACATCAGAAAAAGAAAAAGTGTTTAATGTACGACACGTAACTGCATGGAGAATGTGCAGCGTGAGATCACAAAACGAAAATTACTTTCTATACATTTTTCGATACTGTTGCGGTTTGTTGGTTTTTTACAGTAGGTCTGTCTTTAACAGTAAGGAAATGCACAATTGCCGCTGTGAATGGGACGCCTTTTGAAAGACACAAAGAATTCATGATTCTTTAAGGGGGGGGAGCTACACTTGGAGGCTATCTCGCTTATTACTGGACCGAATTTTACCAAATTTCACACATATAACAAGCATAGTAAGGAATCTTAAAATCAGCAATCAAATTTGAGAAAAAAGTTCCGTTTCCATCTATACGCCGCCATATTGGATTTTATTGACATGTCTTACGTAATGAATACCGCACTTATTGCTCATGGAAATTGATTGGTTTTTTTGCATGCGTGTTCACAAACATTAGATCTAAAAATTTGTCTATTGTTTTTTTCCTAATCGAATTAGAACATTTTTAATGAATTTTTTCCTGAGGTAGCATTCAAGTTTGCAAAAAATCCGTGAAAATCCACACTCCAGACACCACCAACAAAAATCTATTCCATATATCAAAAATTCAACAGATATATTTTTTGTATTACCTCTTCTCTTCATTCTGTGAAAGTTTCATGAAGATTGGATGAAAAATGATGGAGTTATTCAAAAAAATATAGAGAAAAGTCGCATTTTGAGAAAACGGCCGATAAAGAAAAATAAAATATTGACTTTATGAGGAAATGGCGGTTACAAACATCCCCGGTATAGGAAAAAATACGGTTTTGGGGGGTTCTTATGCCATGGAATAGTTGTAGGAGAGGCTGAGAAAGCTAAAAATGCCTACAACTCAAATTCCTTGATTTTGAGCTGAATTTTGATTTTGGGGGTGTAGCCCCCCCCCCCCCCCCCCCTTAATTGTTGTGTGAATTAAAAATAGATTTATTGTCCGTTCAATGTGTATTACGTAACATTACTTTGAGCGATTTAAAGGACAAAAACAAAACAAACCAATTATTTCTTACAAGTGATACTTTGGGTAGTTTATAGCGCCTTCTTGCACAACAAACTGTAGTAATAGAGGGCCATAACTGCCATGTTAACCACATCAAGTTTGCACTCAATGATTATCAATTTACTGTACCTACTGCGGCCAATAGTCGTTAGTGCTACAACAAGTTTGAATCCTGACAGACGTTTGATGAAAAAAATAACAACTAAAAATCACCTCGTCCTAACAGATTTCAAAAATGAGGGCAACATCGTAATTAATTTCATAACAAAATCAGCTGACTTTTCTTTAAAAACAATACTCAAATTCTCAGTATCACGAAAATAAAGTGTTCTGTTTAGATCAATCATAGTGTGCGATAATACCAAAGCAAGTATAGGCCTACGTTACTTATAGAGAGCGTATAGCAAGCATTACTTTCTGATTCCTCGTTGGATTGCACTGAAACCGATTTGTAAAACTTGAATGTGTGTAATAACATTCGTCAACACGTTATTGTCATTTCACAGAGACTCGATGATTAGCACAAAGTATTATAGTTATTAGGGGGCTTTTTCTCATTGTAGAAGTCCTAATTATAAAGGCTTCGTCAAGCCACTAAAAAGATCGCACTGGTCAGTAAATGAAAAGAGCTCAGTGTTCTGGAAACAGAAGAATCCTACGAATATCCATAGGTCCTCACAGACACAAGCACGTGCGCGATAATAGCAATGTGGTCAGGAAAAGACAGAGCGCTCACTCACTACCCAATTCCAGGTTCTGCCTTGCCGCCTGGCGTGCGAGACGCGCGTGCTGGGGGAGGGGGCAGCTCACGCACCAGGTGGGCAGGTAAGGCTGCGAGAAAGTGGGTGGGAGAGGAAGGAAATTTCTTTTGTCTAGCGTTTTGACTAACAATATAGGTTCTACGTTTTACATTTATGACTTTAAGATTCATTTTTCCTTATTTTCTTTTCCTTTATGGAGGTAGATTCTTTTAATTTTCTATTTTTTTAAAATATACTTTTTTTAGGGGGGGGGGGGTAATGAACTTACGACTCTCTCAGTCTGATTTTAGAGACTGCCTAGTTCGAAAATCTATGGTTCTCATCTTGAGCACAAACGGAGAAATTCAATCGTAAACAATGATAGATGGCTGTTACGTTTTTATAAGCGACACTCAATTAATTGTAGCGTGACAAAAAAAAACAACCAACAAACCACAACTTACCTTACAATATTAGGCGTAGGCCTATTGTATTCACGGGCTTAAATCTTTTGTTTTGATAGACCCTCACATTATAGATTTAATATACATAATATGATACAGTTTATATATACTTTTTATAAAGCATAATATATCATCATATTTAGGCTAGATTGATAATTAAAACAAATAACAATAGCTGCAGCAGCAGCAACAACAACGACAACAACAACAACAACAGGGCTGCAGCGATTTTCACCAAAAGCTACTCCCATCATTCTTTTTGGAAAACCTCTTGTAACAATGATTGCATTGACGACGTCCACCAACAACTCTAGAATGCATAGATCTCATTTGTAAAATTAAAAGTCATTTGAAATTCAAAGATTATTTAATTGAAGTCTTAATAAAAAATATACAATAGAAATGTTAAGAGATAAAACAAACTTGTAATGCAATTCAACGATAATAAAAAAACACCTTTCAAACAAAATATCTGCGAAAAATAACATTAATAGAATTAAATAAATTTATCACAAAATAATGAAGTGTTGGGAAGAGTTGAGATTCATCAACATGACCAAGAAAAGAAGAAGATGGAGATATTTAGGGGGGGGGGGGGTAGGGGGGTAGGGGAGGGGGTTACACCCCCAAGTCCCGATTCGGCTCAAATTAACTAGCTTCCTCAACCTCTAATTTAACTATTCCATTGCATAAGAACCCCCCAAATCCTTATTTCTTCGCTTACCGGGCATGTTTGTCACCACCATTTCCTCATAAAGTCAATATTCTATTTTTGTTTATCAGCCGTTTTCTCAAAACGCGATTTTTCTCTATACTTTTTAAAATAATTCCACCATTTTTCATCCAATCTTCATGAAATTTTCATAGCATGAAGAGAAGGTGTAATACTAAACATTTGTTCGTTGAATTTCTTGTATTATTATATTTAATAGATTTTTGTTGTTTATGTCTGGAGTGTGGATTTTCCCCGGATTTTTTGCAAACTTGAATACTACTTCAGGAAAAAATTCATTAACAATTTTCTAATTCGTCTAAGAAAAAATCAACAATTTTTTTTTAACCTACTGTTTGTTAACACGCATGCAAAAAAAACAACAACAAACAATCTTTTTCCATGAATGATAAGTGCGGTATTCATTACGTAAGACATGTCAACAAAATCCAATATGGCCGCCGTATTCATATCCATGGAAACGAAACTTTTTTTTCAAAATCTAATTTTGGATTTGAAGACTCCTTACTATGCTTGTTATAAGTGTGAAATATGATAAAATTTGGTCGACTAATAAGCGAGATAGCCTTCAGGTGTAGCCCCCCCCCCCCCCCCCCTTCCCCGGGCCCCTAAGAATTGTTTTAAGAAAGCCAGAAAGCCTACGCCAGCTTGACAGTTATCCTACAATTTAGTGTGGTGTCAACTGCTCTGACGATACAGAGAGCATTGGTATATATTTTTTTTATAGTAGAGGGTTTTACGGCGCTCGAAACTGCATAAGGTCATATGAGCGCCAAGGGGTGGGTGTCAACAGAGAAGTCTTTACAGGGAATCAGACTTAGACTGCTCACCTTTCTAGCTTCAACAGCACAAGGTCTGCTTCGACTATCAAGGCACCCCAAAATAGCAGGTAACAATAAGAGAGTGACAAACATACCAAAGAAGTAGAGGTAAATGACAATAGTAAGGATCAGGAAAGAAAAAGCAGCAGTTACCTGTTGTAGATCAGGCACAGTTATGAGCGTGACATGAGTCAGCCCATTTACAATATTCTACTATGCTTGAACGAGAAATGTCCCCCCTTTGGAAATGGCCTAAAGACACTCCAGTCAGTGGCACTGCCCCTGGGGGTGAGCATTGGTATGTATACACACACACACATATATATATATATATATATATATATATATATATATATATATATATATATATATATATATATATATATAGAGAGAGAGAGAGAGAGAGAGAGAGAGAGAGAGAGAGAGAGAGAGAGAGAGAGAGAGAGAGGGAGAGACTATACATGTATATTTATTTATAAGCGCCTATAATAATATGTGTGTGTTTGTATGAGTGTTTGTGTGGTGTGCGCCCTCGAGGGCACAAGGTGTTTGTGTATGTGTGTGTGTGTGTGTGTGTGTGTGTGTGTGTGTGTGTGTGTGTGTGTGTGTGTGTGTGTGTGTGTGTGTGTGTGTGTGTGAGGGCTTGCGTGTGTGTGTGTGTGTGTGATGTTTGCATTATACGGCCGATGTATGTGAAGACATGATGCTCTCTACTGCAAGCTTATTGAATAATACAAGTTAAATGAGAGAGAGAAAGAGAGAGAGAGAGAGAGAGAGAGAGAGAGAGAGAGAGAGAGAGAGAGAGAGAGGGAGGGAGAGAGAGAGAAAACGTTATAGGCAGAGTGTTATACTGACACGAACAGAGTCACTTCAGTCGTGACCTCAACACGCGGTTGCCATGAATATCTATACTATTAAAATTGGCAGGTTATATCGTAAGTCATACTAACAGCATCATATTATGAACGGACGGATCACGTTCTCGGAAGGAAAATGTGGGGAGCTGAAACCATCAAGATTGGCCCACACATTCACATATTATACAACAAAGAAACGGAAAATAAACACGATCTGCGTTTCTTCTGATCAACAAGAGACCTGAGGACAGCTGATTTCATTGACCCTTGACCTGTGACCTTTGTGTCAAGGCCGTGCGATATGTCGACAACACGAACCACAATGTAAACAGAAAATTTTGCAGTACTGTTACGTTACTTGGCTTTATCTCTGTGTCACAGCAAGCGGCGATGTCGACCACGCAATAGACAGACAGCAGCCTTGCCAAACAGCTATAGATCTATGTGTGACTCAGTTGCTGTCGTGGAGGTGAGTGTGTTGTTTATTTAATTTGCCTCCTTGATTCTCGACTGTGAATAGCATGACATAGCAGGAGTCAGAATGGACTTCGACTGATTCTGAGACTGTTCAGTATAGATCTATATCTAGATCTAGGAGTAGGCGAGGAGTCTGTATGTGGCTGTACCGTACCGCTAGACTCCAAGTCAGTAATGGAATCTAAACCGTGACTTGGTCAGTTATTTTAGGCCTACTGCCTGTGATAAGTGTCAGGCTCTATGCCTTTCAAAGTGAAGCCAAAGGCGGCTCGAATCGGTCTGAATATATAACTTCTAATGGGCCATCCTTTGCGCACATCTGGCCTACCGGTTCGTTGTCTATTATTCAAGCACGGGTTTTGCGGAAGGAGTTCGAAGGTAGGCCCAAAAAGTGCTGAGGGAGAATGAGGGTTAATTTCATTTTTTAAAAGAGATGTGGGTAATTGTGCATTACCAAAGATTCGTGTTATTTTAGTGTTAGTCGTGTTTTCGGAAGGCCCATAATTAATGGCCTTCAAGATTTAGTGTGTGACATTAATTTGAGACAGACAAATAATTCCTTTGGTAACATGTATACTCTATATTATTAGGTAGTCATTTATAAAGTGGAAATAGGGATGGAAAGATCTGACGTGTACAGGGGCGAGCCTAGGTAGGAGATGAGTGAGTGTGTTGTTTGTGTATGCATGCGTGCA
>NW_004797541.1:711232-749141 GCF_000002075.1 Aplysia californica | reverse complement strand
TTTATTTTTTTATGTGAGCTTAATTATTATGAATGAATAATGATAAAAAAAAACACTTTATATTATTGATTAGAACGTCAAATGAAAAAATGTTCCCAGTTTGTAAGGGGTTCTCATCATTTATGGGTAAAGTGGTGTAAATCATATCTCATCATCATCCTTATGTGTGTTTTGTCACTGTTTTAACTGCGCGGGACTCGACATCAGAACCTTGGTGTGGAATTTCCAGGAAACTGTTCAACTCACTTTAGTCTATTGAGATGATGTTTATTTTATTAATGGGAATCACCTAGAATTCTATTGCTGACTAAGGAATAAAAGATGTGCCCATAATATTATATATTATACAGAATATCCTCTGATATCAGGGCTGTACAAATAAGTTGCCTGTAAATTCTCAGTACTAGCAGGCCTATCGTGAATGTTGATCGGGTAAATGTATTGTGGGAATACATTTTATCTTACTATTGTTTGACGAAAGAGTGTGATGAGGAAAAGAGACAATAAAGAAAAGAATGGTTTCAACATTCAAAAAGAGTTCTTGTGGTGGATGAAAGGCAGAGGGAGATTATGTTGACACTTTGAACTTAAAAAATTATGCACTTCAAGCTACTGAAAAAGATAGTGAACAACCGAGTGAACGACTGTAAGATTTGAAAGATATTCAAATGATAAAAGTGTCTGATGGTGAGGATTAAATTTACTCTTGTTTCATTGTTAATCGTATTGCATGCAGGCTGACTTGCAGTTTCTGCAAAGGAAGTGTTAAAGTGCTATGTCATAATGTAATCTAGCAAGACCAGCTCTCCTACTTTTCATAAAGGCATTAGGACCTTCTTGTTGGTCCCCCTTATCTTCAGGGAAGTTAGTGGAAGTTTTAGAATGTGTGCACACTACACTAAACGCTCTTTATCAATTTTCTTATTGTCTATTTTATCTAACAGCTGTCAGCTTGTACAGAATTGTCTATACAACATCATCTCATGAACCAGGACTGGAGTACCTTGTGGTGTTAATGCGTACAGCTTTTAGAGAGAAATTTCCATAGAGGAGTGCCTGAAAATGTCGGGGAAATTCTTGAATCGCCATTATGAAAGTACAGATGGTAAAAATAATATTATTTTATCTTTGAGTCCTGTGTTTTTCATTGTGTTGTCTTTGCTTGATATCTGAGCCAGCTGTTCCTCATTTAAAACACAGAGATTTTTTTATATTTGTCCATTGTACACAAAAGAATGATTTACAAATGACTGTTCTGTGCAACACAAATTGTATGATTTTTCTTCTCTGGCTATTGGCCCTGCATCGTGTGTGTGTTGTGTTGTGTGTGTGTGTGTGTGTGTGTGTGTGTGTGTGTGTGTGTGTGTGTGTGTGTGTGTGTGTGTGTGTGTGTGTGTGTGTGTGTGTGTGTGTGTGTGTGTGTGTGTGTGTGTGTGTATGTACCTGCTTGATTGTATGTGTAAGTGTGTGTGTGTGTGTGTGTGTGTGTGTGTTCATTTATGAATTTGTACTTGCCTTTATGTAAAGCACCTAGAGCTGTGTTCACATGGTAAGCTCAATAAAATTGATAAATATTTTTATTATTATTATTATTGTTATTATTATTATTATTATTATTATTATTATTATTGTTATTATTATTATTAGTGGTAGTAGTAGTAGTCGTAATAGTAGCAGTAGTAGTAGTAGTCGTAATAGTAGCAGTAGTAGTAGTAGTAGTAGTAGTAGTAGTAGTAGTAGTAGTAGGCTAGTAGTTTTATTCATAACATTATTAATGAATGAGACCGGTAAGTAAAGGTAGGCTGCAGACAGTTTTCTTCTGTATTGCTGGTTAATATAAAAGATTGTTCAGAAACATTTCAATAGTTTGCAAAATTTGTTTTAAAAATTAGAAAGCTTGAAACAATTCTTTAAAGAACATCTCCATACATAGTATTCTACCATGATTATGCTGGCATGCTGACCCCTGACTCCAAAACATTCATTGACATGCATTTACAGACATTCAAACAAACACACAGAGACACACACACACACAAACACACACAACGCTCACAAACGTATATAAATACACACAAACACAAATACACACATTCCTATGCTCTCAGTCAGACAGCCACATACTTTCTCTCTCTCTCTCTCTCTCTCTCTCTCTCTCTCTCTCTCTCTCTCTCTCTCTCTCTCTCTCTCTCTCTGTCTCTCTCTCTCTCTCTCTCACACACACACACACCCACACACACACACACACACACACACACACACACACTCTTTACTCACTCACACACAAACAAACACACATGCACACACACACACACACACACACACACACACACACACACACACACACACACACACACACACACACACACACACACACACACACACACACACACACACACACACATGTATTTGCATGCACGCACAGAATGCTCGTAGAGATAGTAATGTATTTACATTGTTTTATCATCTTCCCCAAGCAAGCTGATTCTAGTCAATATATGATTTGAATGAGGAGAACAAAGTTGTGCCGTTACAGCTTCCTCAATTCCGTTTGAGCTCTCTCAGAAACAATGGAAAGATTATAAAAAGATGCTGAAAATTAAATAAGACTTCATATTGTTATAGAGCTGAATGAAGCTTCCGAGACAATTTCAAGAAATAATGAACGGTTTTAATTACCCCTAGTGGCATCCACCCTCAGCACTTTGTGCACCTGTAAAGTTTTCACCATCATGATGTGATATGTTAGATCAGATATTAAGAGAAAAGACTGAAATATCAACACTCAGGGATTGAAATTGAATTGGTCCAGTGATACTTCAGAGTACTTGAGACAGTGTTATCAATATATAGGATATCGATAGAGGTCAAACAAGGGGGTGTTTCTTACTCAGAGATAATTACTTTGGGATAGGCCTGCAAGACGGTTCTGATGCCTCAGTTTGATTTTGGTTATTTGAAATTCTTTTCGAAGTCATAATATTGACTTAATGTCAATCACAGGGTAAATAGATGGATAACATTAGTTGTCTCCCATATTTTGTTTGTAGTAGTTGTGTGGGTTTTATAATGGCCCTATCTGTGCCAATAGGATTAGGGCCTATTTATCGTTCATCTCCAATATGACCTAGCCAAATAGATGGAGAGCCATGTGAACTCCCCAAACAATTCAAATTCAAGAATGCCCAATCAATGATTTGAACTAGGGCCATTTACACCACATAATATATGTGAAGCCAGATTGTTACAGTAGATGAATTTACAATTTTTTTTAAATTGGGTTTTTAACTCACCGTCTTTGTTGCTTGAGAGAAAATCTTTACTTGATCGATGAAACGAGTACCACTTCATGCAAATGGCAAATACCACTTATTTATAATTGAAGATTCTTTTACGGGTTCTCTACTTAAGGGTTATGGGGAGTCAGTACATCGACTATAATACATAATCTTCATTTCTGTCAATTGTTATTTATTTGTTTTGGGGTTTTTTTTAGACGAAAAAGTGGGAACTTTTGTGGTGTTTCAAGAGGTTAGGCAAAAGCATAGGCATGTTTTTCATTTAAATATTTTTGTGACCTTTTCGAAGCAAATCTAAAAAATAATATCCTTGCTGACATAATGTGTGTATGAAAGATAAGAACAATCATGAATGTGATAATCTTATTCTGATGCTCCCTTCCACTTCTCTCCTCTCTCCTCCCCCTCCCTCCCTCTCCCCTCCCCCCTTCACCACTCCCCCCTCTCCCCTTCCCTCTCTCCCCTTCCCTCTCTCCCCTCCCCCCTTACCTCCTCAGCAGGTAACAGACCTCGTGTGAGCGAGTCACAGCTCAAGAACAGCCCTGCATTTTCATTGTACACGGGTAGGAAGAAAGTGGAAGCTGCCATTACAGCTGCAATGGTTGGTGACACCAGTTATCTAAGGCAAGTCTAGGAATTATGGGTCAGGTGCAATTTGAGAAGAAAAGTTTCATAAATCAGCAACAATTTTCCTACTCTCATTCTGCTTTCTGTGGTCTAGTAAAAAGTTGTGATTTAGTTAAGAAAAGAACCTTTCAGTCTTGTTGCTTGGAAGTTGTGAACTTAATTTGCTTTAGAATTTTACTTTGCTTTGTTTCCTATAGAAAGTCACTAAACAATATTGTTTCTTAAATTATTCCCAGAATCCAGTGAGGCTATTCCCTATACCTGAACTTTGAAATGTTATTTTGAAGTAGCTGTTGATGGAAAAAGTTTGTGCAGCTGGCAAGAATGATACCTATATATTTATGGAGTGCCCGAAAAGTCGCAATGACTTTTCTCAAGAGCACAGAATTACACTTTCAGATTTTATATTGTCTTATATTTTCTTGCTGCACGTTATTGTTTGTCTGCCTGCTTTAGGCTATTGACAAAAATTGACTATGGGTAATAAAACTGCTACAGTAGTCTCCGCCTAAGATCCCACCGCTTACGATCCCGGTTCTCGTAAGATCCCGTCGTTTTAAGAAAACAGAATTTTTACTATACAAAAGTCACCCCTGAGATCCCACTCTGATTCACTCTGAAGGTCTACATTCGGCTGAGATCCCGCATTTCAGATCATAATTTGCGAAACAAAAGCCCGGGTGGGCACAGCCTATCAACCAAGAGTGAAAAGTTGAGATCAATAAACTGTCCGTCGCGTCAAAGATCAGCCACTGTCGTGAATGTGATCACATAAGCGTTGTAAAACTCGATGAAGCGATACAATGTTTGCCCCAGACGGGATCACACCGGGGTTTGAACTGACTGACTCGTTTGTTTTCCCTGAACATCGCACTCACACCGACCTGAGGTCTCCCCCTAAACTTACATCACTTGCTGGGTGGGTAGGGCCTACATGTTCGCTCCAGGCGGGATCACATCGAACTGTGAAATCTTCCCTGACCATTGCAGCAGTTGTCTCTACTCCCGAATTAGCGAGACAGTCTGAATTTTAATTGGTGTGTTCCACAGAATTCTGAGTGTAGAATTCTGTGGTGTGTTCACAACGTAATGGTGTGTAACGAGAAAGGCGGTTTGGGGGGGGGGGGGCTCGGTAATTTGGGAGTAGAGACTCGGTCAGAGATGGAAAGCTAGAAATTTTCGACAGGTAAAGGGGAGGGGCAACTGGATAAGCGTAGACCTTGAGACTCATGATAGGATAATAAGTGAAAAAGGCACGCGTCATGCCACTATGCACTGTGATAGGTCATCAAGGTTAACCACTCTTTGCTCGCCATATGCCATAAACCCACCAAGGGGTCATGTCAGTTCATTGTGGAGTAGAGGGAGACCATTTTACCAATTGTGAGCCTTAACATGGGTCACCATAGATTCTTCCCAGGGTTCGTCGGTTAAGATCCTGGTTTGCTTAAGATCTCGCATTTCCTTGCTCCTGAGCACCGAGATCTTAGGCGGAGACTACTGTATAAGGTTTAATATTATTAGATAGAAATGTTGCTATGGCAAGATGGAAGAAATCAGTATTGCTGATGAAATGATAGCACTGATCATGGTGACAAGACTCTGCAAGTGCATTGCTATGGTTAAATAACGAAAGTATCAGTTTGTACTCTTTTATTGTACAGTGCATATATCTTTTATGATCTTGTTTTGGAGCTGGCACTAACATCTGTTAGTTTGTTAGAGACTCTAGTCACTGAAATTGGTTTACTCTTTTATGAAGAAGCAGGAGCAATAATCCGCAGGATGCCCATAGAAAAAAGTATAGCCCAGTAAATTTTTCTTCAAGGCCAAGGTAAATAAATAAGCCTGATGAAAAGTAACAGCATTGACAAATGTCAAGGAACATGGTTAATGTGTGTTCTACTTTTTTCATTAGTTGGAGTTAATGCTGTACCATTTAGTTTGGCATCACCATTAATTTAATCTGTCTTTCTGCAGCAAACTGTTGACAGAGCGGGGTTGTGTGAACTATGTCAGTGTGGATGAGCGAGTCAAGGAAAGTCGCAAGTCCCTGCTCATGCTTGCTGCTTCTTGTGGCCAGGTTGGGGTGGTTCGACTCCTGCTGCATCATGGTGCTCAGATCAATGCCACATGCAACCTTGGTAAGATGCCAACTTCTTAGTGGTACTTTTTAGCGTCTTGATTTTCTATAACCGTCTACTTTTTGAGCCCTCTACTCTCCTTTTTCAATGTTTTAGGGATATTCCATTCTGCGTGTAATGGGGCATTGAACTGCCAACTTTGCTGAACACAATATCAGGTCAAACGGGAAGTTGTTTTTCTGTACTTACTACAAATCCTCCAGATAGAGTTGGGTACTTAGTAATCCCCTCTTGTGGATGAAATAACAATCCAAGGGATTCCTACCTGTCAAAGTAAGTTATTGTGTGCCTTCCACAATGAGGAATAAGTATTTTCTTTATCTTTAACTGTAGTCATGTTGTTAGACTTTTCTGATGTTGAAAGACTGCATTTGCTGAGATCCACAAAATGCGGTAAAACTACAACAGCCCTAACTTGGAAGTGATACGCATTATCTTTTGTTTTTCCCACAATGCAAATGGGATATTTCCAGTTTTTGTTTTGATCTTTGTTAATTCTAATGTTTTAAGCTTCCTCCAACACAATTTTTATTATTTTGAGGTAAGCTACAATATCCCTATCTGTCAGAGACAACCAGTGCCATGTGGGATACATCCCAGAAGAAAGATGGAGAGTCTCCATAGGATATTTTCCTTGATTAGGTGTAAAGCTCTTGTCTTGTGTGCACAAGGGGAATACCGATACACCACAGATGTTGAAGTCTTCTAAAGAACCTTATTTGTATAAAATATTATGTTACTATTTACATGAATAGCCCTTTGGCTGAGAACCTGTCCTTTTTTAGTTTAGTTTTAGTAGAGGTTTTACGGCGCTAGCAACTGCATAAGGTTATATAAGCACCAGAAGATTAGAGGTGTTACAAGAGAGCAACAAACATAAAAAAGAAGGAGGGGAGATAAGGACGATAGATGTTTGATAGGAAAGAAGGAGTCGACCACACCAGAGCACCCGCCAACCACTCACAACCTGTCCTTTTGTTCTGTCTATTAGAAAGGACTGCTCTCATGTGGGCATGTCTGAGAGGTGAGGTCGGAGCTGCTAGAGCACTGCTTGAGGCTGGTGCTGACGTCAACAAAATGGATCGTTCCTCCCACACAGCCTTGACAATGACGGCTGACCATGTGGGCGAGAATGAAGGATGTGTTGACTGTTTCCTGCTGCTCAGGGAATGGGGTGCAGATATATCTTGTTGGTACGTATAATTGTAGTATAATTGTAGTATTTATCTATACAGTCGAGGCAAGAAGAGTGGGTGGCATACTCTTTGTTGGTTACATCATCATGATTAATGATTGTGATCTGATGTAAGAGCAATTTTACTGTTATCAAAGGCTCATCAGCTACACTCTCTTCCTTTCTATAGCTTCAACACCAAACGAGACGCTTGCACTATCCATCCTTCTGTCCTTTTATCAATATCGAGTACTTTTCATGATGGCTGAAAAGAGCGAAACTTCAACTATTTGACAAAAGAAACCAAGCATCAAATTTTATCAGAGGCTGACTAGAAGTCTTACCTTCACTTAGTCAGAAATTTGTGAAAGACTTGGTATGCCCAATGCAACAATTTCCACGTTTTAAATTATGCACCCCCCTCCCCCCATTCCTTCAATATACTCTCCTGACACAATCTTTTTGTTATCCTTTCCTCAGTACACGTTTAGGTCAGACACCATTACTACTGGCTGCTAAACATCCTGAGGCTCACAATCTTCTCAGAAATCTACTAGAGGATGACCCTGATGGCGTGTGGTTCAGTTCCCATGAACGACACATGGCAATGATCAATGCAATAGAAATCGGAGCAGAAGAAAACCTTTCTGTTCTTTTAGCAGCAGGATGTAACCCCAACTACTTGACCTCCAGTGGGGTGCATGTTCTGAACATTGCTGCCTCTCACAGTTTCTCTTGTACGCATCGTCTAGTGGCCAGTGGTGCAGTGTTCATGATGTCCCAGCCTTACATCTCCCACTCGTTGGGTGTGCACCACACAGAATTGTCAGATGTGAAGCAAGCAGATTGCAATTTTTTCTTGTCCCCGGTTGATGTTGCCATTCTGTATGGAAAGTTTCCCATTGCTAAATTTCTTTTCACAAAGTGTCACATGCCCCCTACGTATGTCAATTTTGATAGACATCTCTGTCATGAAAACCCTTTTAATACTTTCTTTCTTGTTTTATCTACTATATATAAAGTAGCAGAACAGAACAGACCGTGGCTTGGACTTATCTCTGACTTTGCTCCTGAACCTCGTCGGCTCATGCATTTGTGTCTTGAAACTGTTTCCTGCATTTTGGGTCCTGTGGACAGGTGCAGGAAACTCGAACAGTGCGAGTTACCAAGAACAGTTTGTAATGCAATTTCAATGGATTTTGTGAGTGAGGAGGAATTCCAGAATTTGTCCATTGTTAATACAATGACAGAGGCACTAGATAAAGAAAACAGGTGACATCGCATGGAGTTTTCTTTTATGAACTTCTGTGAAGGACTATTTGGAGGAGCAAATAGTAAAGAACTTCCAAGTTGTCACTTTCTTCCTAATTGAACCGCTCTCAAGCTCCTCCAACAGTTTTTGTGAAAAAATGTACATAGATCATTGCGGATTATTCTGGTTGCTTTATGTCTTAATCAGAGTCAATGGCAAGTTCTTGGATAAGTTACTTGTGATTCCATGAAGGAAGATGCTACTGCTTTTATTAAAATGTTTATGAGGAGATATGTAAACATTGGCTTCTTTTATTTCGTAATTTACCTCAACTGGTTGGGGTTTTTTTGTAGACAATGTGTTGTTGTTTTTTTCCTTAGATATGAACATTTTTCACTGTGGAAGTCATATCTTTCTAAGATATAACCTGAATGTATTACTTGATTCAAGTTTCTTTTCAAGTATAATAAGCCATCTAATTGAAGTTTTGATTCAGTCATTCGGCTTTTGATGAGAACATCACGTTCAACAACTTTTTCCTGTTTCTTTGCCTCAGTATCAGTATTGTTGTTTGCCTTCTAAAAAGCTTGATGGAACTTTCTGACAACTATTTTTTTATCTGGACCAAAACATCTCAGAAATTGTCATCAGAGTTGTTTAAATATGACATAGATATCTCGAGTACTGCTGAGCTGATTGTATAAATACGTCCAACTAAAAACTGAGGTAAATGGAAAATGAGAGAAAATATTTTTTATGTAGGGTTTGCAAAATCTAAACCAAGGACTTGTATTCTGACCAGCCCATTCTTTTTTGTGGTGTTAGGGACCAATAGTACAACTGGTAGAGGAATAGATTTCTATGCTTCATTGACCTGGCTGCTGTGGAATCAGTGGGTTACTCTGCAGCTTACTGAGAGAACGGCCAAGGCTTTGTATATTGCTTTTTTTTATTGCTCCCGTATCTTTTATCTGTGTAGGCAAGCAGTCTTTCCCAGTGAGTTGGGAAAACAACAACAATAACAGCTTTCCCAACTCACCGAGATAATGATTACTCTTTAGGCCTGCTTTAAAGGACTGGTCTCATCTGAATACAAGCTTTTATATATCTGGTCCTTTTTTTATTATAACGTAAGCCTCTCTATCATATTAATTAAACCATTTTCAAGTTATGCAATATTTTGTTAATTTGAGTCAATGCACTCAAAATTGACCTCGGTCTGGTTTATCATGTAGGTGAAATAGATGGATGGGGGTTCCATTAAAATGGTAATTGTGCACTGAATGTTTTATTAGAGGATGGAGATCACAAGGACATGAATTTTCCAGAATTTGAAATGGCTGTTACAGCTTTCTTTTGCATCTGATTTCAGTTTCTATTTTCGTCTTCTCAAAATTATCTATGCATGATCCTTGATATCTTTCCTCGAGTCCAGTTTTCTTTTAACCAGTTAGCACAACGGAGATAATTTTTATCAACAATAAGGAATATGCGATTTGGAGGTTGAGTCTATGGAACTGTTATAAACCTTTTTCAATTTTTGCTCACACCTTTTGAAAACTCAGGAAAGAAATAAAGTGTATAGAATATAAAAATATCCTTTCTTCGTACTTTATTTTGTGTAACATGCTATAACATGGCTTAACTGACAAACACATAACTACTAACTACCACAAGAACAAGCCATGGTCTTCTTGTACTTGACATCCTTGAAAGTCATAGCGATCAATTCTTGATGTAGATGACAACAATAGATGAATGTTATGCGTTCAATGCTTTTTGCCTCAATCAACACTTTGCCTAACTTCTCATTCTGGGTACTGGTGAGAGGCTATCATCCTCATGCTCTTAGTTCAATCTGGACCAACAAGAACAGTCATCTGTTTTGTCCCTTTTGAGAGGTTTGTTTTGGTAAGTGTTTTTACGGCGCTCGCAACTGCATAAGGTCATATGAGCGCGCAGGACACACCTAATATTTTCAGTTGGTAGGAAATTTTGAATTTTGCCCGGGTGGCGGCCAAAGCCTACTCTTATCGATTTTAGACCACCAAGGGATCTTTAACATGCGCAACTTGCACACGCGCCCTCCAAGATTTTTCGCCCTTGTCCGAGAAGGCTAGATGTAGATCTTTCCTACCAGAAGATCAGGGGTGTGGCAGAAAGACAGCAGTAAGAGGGAGCAAAGTAGTAGAAGTAGAAAGGCTGCAGAAAGAGTCAGGAGCCCAGAGGAAGGGGCAAAGGGGGCGGGGGCAGAAAGTGGAAACGAAAGCAGACAACAGATTATTGCTGGAGAGCAGGAAAGGAGGTGAAAGGAGACAATTTTAGAGAAGAAAATTTTTCGGTCGCTACCCGGATTCGAACCCGGGACCTTTTGAGAGGCCAACACCTTAACCTCTAGGCCACGAGAGCCCACCTTTTAAGAGGTTCACTTCCAAGGTTGTTGATGTTGACTTGTCCCAAAAACAAATTATGTTTAATCAGCTGACTGAGGACAAACAACTCTTTGAACTTATTTGTTATGTACAAAAAAGAAGCCAACCAACTTCCTCATTTATATACCTGGAACATGACTTGGAAGAAAAACTTGAAAGGCTAAGATTATGACAATTTTCAGATAAGATGAGGAAGTATAATAGTCTTTGAAAGCTCATCATATGAGATGGCACACTTCGTAAAATAAGTTGGGGAAAAGAAATTTTAGTTTTATCATATTGTCCCGTTCCCCAGTTTACTCGTATGTACTTGGCCGAAGGGCTAACTAGCAGTCACTGAAGTATGGTGTTTTTCTCTCTGTGTCATAGCACATGGTCCTGTGGTAGGATTGTGGAGATCTTGGGGGTGGGGTGGATCAGGCTTTTCATGATGAAAGTTAGCTGAGGTTGTGCACCTTGTTTGTTTTAGTAATGATGGAATACACTAAGCTTGATAATTTATGAAGACGCTATAGTAGACGAAAGTGGAAAAAGAGCTGGTTTCAAAACCCAGTCAGCATAGGGACAAATGCAAAAAAATTGTTTAAATGAAAAATCCATGTAAGTTTATTTGACTTTATATGCCATAGAATAAAGACAGATAACAATACGTGCGAGTCTACAAAGAAAAAAAATAGCTTCTGAATACAAAAAAAAGGTAGAATATCAAAATAACTGTAAGGTTCCTCTTGTCTTGGATAGCTGGTTAAAAAGTATCCTTGTATAGACCTAATGGGACTACAACATTGATTAATATTAGACGTTCTTCCACCATCATTAACAGTATCTTCCTCCATAAATGGACAAGTGAAACACCTTAAGCAGAAATATACCAAAAAAACCACTTAATTTCAAGCAGAGGAATGAAAACTCCACAGCTACTGGATCTGTAACAACAACTACAACATCAATGGCTTTAAATAAATAGTTTAATGAAATATTAAATTTATTACATGTTATTGATGGGCGTTAAATGAAGCTTTCTTCTTTATCTAGAAAATATGTGAGTTCATGATTCATGGAAATAGTGAAAATTTGAACTTGAGACAAATCAGACATCGCAATGGTCTCTACTGAAGAAAAATATAATTTCACTTAAGATAAAAATGTTGCTTCAGTGCAGGATGCCATGCTGAAATGCAGCACAGTGGTCTCAGTGAGTTTGATTCATCTGTACTTGACTATTTTTTAGTTTCTCTTAAGCCGCATAACAATTATCTGAAAGCACCCTGCTACTTTACCTGATTGCTATCACAATATTAGTTCTCAAATGGCAACAATAAAATAGGACATCATAAAATTTGATCACATGCAAACATTTACAGTATTGTTGAGACAATATACTGCCATCATAAACATGAATTTGGTACATGTGTTAACATAATATGTTCAACATTTTATTTTTGAAGTAGTAACGTTTTTACGAAATATCCTCCGAAATTACATTATTTCAACACAACATCTAGAACTTTGCTACTCTTTATATATATATGCCTATACTTCTGAAATAAGCCTACTTTGTAGTTAACTTTTGCAGAAAGAAACAAAAAAAACAGCATAAGATACAAGGGAGTCTACACCTCCGCACAAAGTGACACCGCTTGATAAGGAATAAAAGTTCACCTTTATTGTCAAAGAAGGGAAATATTGTAAGATATAAAACTCATCCTTCCATAAATTGCTCATGAGAAGTCTGGGAAATGGCTGTAAGATCTTAGTCGCCATTTTACAGCTCTGTGAATATTTCAAGATAGATGTTGGAAGTTTTGCTTTGCCCTCCTGTCTCGTTTACAACACTTCCCTTATTTACAGAAAAATTCTGAAAAAATCTTTAGTCTCTTCAGTTCAAATCATGAAACCTTTGAAACGGGGGGAGCAAAACAATATCAAGTGTATGGACACACCTCATATCAGTGTTCTGGATACAAAGGTGCTTAACAAAATATCTCACGGATTTAGTAAAGCATGGTCTACATAAATTTCAAATCAAAAAAGAAAAAAACACGTTTGATTCAGGAGCTCCTGAAAGTTTGAACATTATGTCGGTCATGAATAGTTAACAGATTTCTTGATATAAACTCAGATATGATCATCTCTGAGAGTTCTGTTGTGTCTGTGCACCATCTCAAGCTGTGAGGTGGTCCACTGACAGGCCAGTGCTCATCTGGATTTTCTCCACTGTGTACGGAGAATCTGCAGAAGCAAAAAATTGTTTAAATCTAATGCCTACATCAGAAGTATTTCTAAAAAATAAATAATGGAATTGTTACTGTTACTTGAGTGAAATCCTTTAGAGAAATGTCACCGGTCTTTCAGAACTTTGAGGGAAAATTGGGGTCTGACCTCAGAGGAAGAAGTACAGAACAAATTTAACAGTGAATTAAATGGAAAAATGAATTGCATGTGTATAAAAAAAACACAGGAAAAGAAGTGAAACAAGCCTGCGTAAAGCTTGCAGGAAAGAAAAGCATTACATTTCCAAACTGCTTATTTACACATCACTGACTATATTGAGAAAGTCTTGAAATATGAATGGATAGCATTAAGATTTTTTTAATTGACCAAAAAAAAACCCAACTTATCCTTTGATACAGCTACACTTTAAATAATTTTAAATCTTTACTTGAATAAAGTGGTATGCGGGCTAAATAAAATTCAGATGCATCACTCACCAACTGGGATAAATCCTTGCTGGCCAGTAAGTTCTTCTCTGAGATTCTCAATGCTGCTCTTGATAGCAAGCAATGCCCCGATTCCCAGAGCTGCTGGAGGCTCTCCAACAGCTGTTGAGAAGAAAACATTATGTCATTGAGAGTGTCACAACCTGAATACAGACGGAATCTTCTGATATTATACCTTTCAAGAGCAAAGCTCTATCTCTAACAATGAGTCAGGACAGTACAGACGTACAGAAGAGTCAAAAACTGTACACGATTCATTTGAAAACGGAGATAAACCAAAACAAAATATAATCCCCAATTATTTTTTCTTCTATTTGAGCAACTTTCGAAATAAAAAACGTGGCTAAACTAAAAAAAAGTCTAGTGGTCCCGTAGCTTTCAGTTTCAACAGCTGCCACTGTATTTTGCCAAGACAGCTTAAGAAAAAAGAACAGAGAACAGAAGTAGCATGAGAAGACCACCCGGATATGTCACCACATCACATTTTGTTCAAGAGAAAGCAAGAAAGTCCTAAAAAATTGCCACACTGAATGAAATTTGCTATACTTGTATTATTTTTACTATTTTTATCTATGTGAAGGTCAGAGACTCTTTTTCTTCTTCTGTCTTAATTCTAAAGGGCAGTCAACAGTGGGCTCTTCAAACCCATATGCAGCTGAGTTTTACATATTATATATAAATAAGATGAAGGTTCCTATTTGAGTGCAGTGTCCTGTGACATTAAGGCTGCCATATTATATCATTGATGGTGCAAGAACCACCCTACCTACCATTGGCTTACAGTATAGATGTTTGGAATTGATAAACAGGGCATCCACCTTTTTTGCAAGCCAAAATTGAAACCAGGCACATTAGCATGGAACAATTTACCACTGTGCTAACCAAGATTCAAGTGAATTTTTTTTCATTAATAATATTGGATATATTATAGTTCGTATCCGGGACCTGCCACATAGATCTACATAGAATTGTTAACTGTTTGAGGTGTTCAAGTAACTTTAATGACCAGCTGTTATTATTCATTCAGTACACTCGTTAGTTCATGTGAGATACAAGGCGAGTGGGAACAAACTACAACACTCCCTACAACAGTGACAAAAAATTACCTTGAAACAAGTCTGTAAACTTAAAAAAACATGTAACCATTACCCTTATTAATACTGGTTGTTAATTTTGAGACTGAACATCGAACATGCCACACCCACCTTTAGAACTTTGAATACCGCAAGGATTGGGTGAGTCAGGAAGGAAGTGAATTCTCCAGTCGATTGGAATGTCCTTGGTAGTGGGTGGCTTGTATTCCTGAATAACATAAAAATAATTTGATAAAAGATACCTCTATCTCAAATTAATACATACATGTATGTGAGACTTTTTCTTCCTTCAAGCTTTTGTTCAAATTAAATGCTTAACTTTATACACTAGCCCCTCTCTCTCAGGGCACTCCCTCAGCTAATAAAAAACTGTTCCAGAAAGGAGGGGAAGGGAAATGGACAAGTTCAAACTTGAACCTTAAACTTCTGTTTCTTAGTAACATTTGAGTCAACCTAATAATATAGAGGCAGACTGTTACAACTTTAAGATTTAAAAAAAGTTTACATTGTGAGAAGTTTCAACAGAGGGATTACATTCAAAGCAAATCTTATCAACACTCAAGCACTGTCCTTACAGACTGATTCAACTTCAAATAATTAAAAGGTAAGAGTAAGAAAAGAATTACAGTGCATCATGATTCACTCCTTTTCATTACATAACTTCATATTTCAAGTTCTAATAAAAGCTAATAAAAGAAATAAAATCATATGATTTCGAAAATGTAGAAATAAATAGAAATTGCAGCACTTGATGAAATCACGAAAAAGCACCTATTTGAAAGGTGTCATAACATGGCAACACATATACAAATACAAGAGTTTCCAGAATGTTGTAGAACTTACCCAAGTTCCATCATTGAGCAGTTGACCAGTGGTAGCATCATAGTGGACATCCTCAAGAAGGTAAGACCCCAGACCCATGATAAAAGCACCCTCCACTTGGCCAATGTCAATGGTTGGGTTCAAGCTGTCAACAGAGAAATGGACGAAGTTGTGGTAAGATTTCATATCATCATCATGATCATCATCATCAAGTGCAAAATTTGCGATGGATATCAGCGATCATGGCTTGCCATTCAATTCTTTGCTCGGGTTCTCTTAAAACAATATTAATATTGTTACCTTGGTCTTTTCCCATCACCCATCTGTTGAGGCTTTCCAAGCTGCTCTGAGTCTACCCATGCATTTTTTTACCTTCAGCATAGGAATGAATAATGTTAGCCTAAGTTTTTTAGGAAATTCATATATTTCACTTTAGAAAACTGGTAATTCTATAGTCATTAATAACTTTATGTGAATATCCATCCCTACTAAAAAAGAAAATTATCCTCACATTTTATAAAGCAACACCCAACCTTTGAATATTGCCCTCCATAAAACTGGTAAGCAATTTCTTCAGGAAAATAAAGAGTGCTTTATATATAAATGGCAGCCTTCTTCAACTTTTAGCAGCAGCCAAGGCAGCTTTAAAAAAAAAGGATTGTGTACCTCTTGTTAGGGAAGGTCACGCATTTGAAGAGAAAAATAGAAATTAGTGACATCACTTATCAACAAAAATAAATGAATTATTCAAATTCTTTGAATTTGGAAAGAAGCATCATGGCTGGTTACAGAATAAGGAAGCACTTAAAGTAAAATCCACCATTTAAGAGAATTACCTCTCGCCAAAGTCGCACATAATGTCCACTCTCTTCACTTGGAACTCTCCGGTGAGAACATCCACCTCTGTCTCCACAGCTCCAGCACAGTAAGTGAAGTACTGCTGTCCCTTAGTAGTGTCACATCTGTGTTCAACACAAGCACAGAGAGATATTAGAATCCAGTCATAAACTGATGCATTATAAAGATAATCTTTAAGCCGTCAGTTATACGGAAACTTATAAATAATGTAAAAGTGAGTCTTGAAAACATCTGAACATGTAGAATTTGTTCAACACTGAATGTAAACAGTGATAGAGCAAAGCAACAAGTATCCAAGAGGCATGGCTTCAATGCTTTTACCCAGTGCACACTGCTAATTTGACTTATTATATTCAGGCGGAGCCAGCCACATTTTCCTTCATGAGGGGGCAAAAGCTACTATTTTGGTACAGTTCTACTGAATTCAACAGTGACCTTAAAAAATCAAACACTTTTTGTTTTCAAAGACACAAGCCAAACAGCCCAATGTGAACACCAATGACAAGGCTTGTAGGCGCACCAGCCAAAACTTCCTGTTCTTGTCCAATTGGACACAACAAGGGGTTTATTCATAGTGTGAGCTTTGAAGCCGGCATTAATTGTCCCGACTCGACCTGATTTGATCCAGCTAATGGGCACCCGATATAAGTGCACATATTTTCAGCAGAGTGGACAGTAAATGAATGAGTCAATGTTTTGGGGAAATTTGTACAGAGAAAGTCACTCTCTATGAAATATTTCAGGAGTTTTTTTTCATACAAGGAATTTAAGAGGCGTCATAATCAATCTGCACTTGCACTACAGCAAAATACTGTGGGGGACACATAAACATGCTGAAAATAGTAACTTTGTTTATTTATCTATAAATACATTCAGCTCAATCCATGGCTATATAATTATTCTTCAGTTAAATTTCCTTTTGCACAGCTTAGAACGTAAAACAAGACAGAAAAGACTGGTTACGTCTTAAAAAGAAATCCCAGATGTTTGGAACCCTCAAGCTGTTCACATTCTACAACAAATGAGTAATCTCTTTAAAATTTACACAGTACATGTAGGGGCCTACTGACTTTGTTCGAGCGGATAAGTCCATGCTACTGGCCCAGGCAGTTCCAAGAACTGTTTTCCAGTCGGCATCTGGCATCTTTTCTCGAATAGGGCGGAGGCGTTCAGTCAATTGGCTTGCAGCATTAAGAGCAGCCTGAAGGTAAGTTCAAATGAGAAACAATAACAAAAATTAAGTAAATGATCTCAAGATGAAACATTGTACTGGACCATTAGGCTCGTGCTTCACCTTCAAAATGATTTATTTGTGTCTAAGCATTTTTTAATGTCGATGTTTTATACCCAATCAACACAATCTATATTATTTAGGAGCTGGGCTTTATCCAACCTGTTAGGGCCAACTTGGACTGACTAGTCCCAGCAGAAAGACCTCGACGCTCAATATAATATTTCCTTCACACGGGAATCGAACTTGGATTTTCTGCATGTGATCTCGAAGCACATATAATAACCACTAAAGTACACTACAGAAGCTGGTATGCAATAGCACAGAAATAGTACACATATACAAAAACTCTCTGACAACTGCAATTCATAGGAGTAACTATAAAGAATAGTATCATTTTCAGTTTAAAACACTTGAAAGCTTTATTAGTTAAACTGGTCACACACAGACAGCAAGCAAAAACAATTCCTAAGCATAGGCTATAAGTAACAATCACAACTCTAAAGCATTATCAGTTTTAGATTATAAAACAAAATACTGAAACTGAGGTACAACAGTTGGTTTGAAGTAAATACCTGGCAACTGTGACTTATTACCTTGTCAAATCAAGTGAGCCACAATGTTTTTGTCGTTGTTTTCATTAATACAGTATGATCCCGTTGGACTCAAATTTACTATTTCAAAGTGATTCATACATCTATGCCCTAGTAACAAAACATAAATCTGGATGCTGCAAACAGAACTGTACAAACTGACAAAGACAGATAGCTAAAAAAAAAAAGGATCGTACCGCGACACACATCTCACTGGTAGAGCTGCCTCCCGAGAACCCTGGGTTGGGGGTGACATTGTTCTGATTGGGTCGCACTTTCACTCTGTCCACTGGGATGTTCATGTTTTTCGCCACAGCTTGTGCAACCTGAACACGAGGGCAGGAAAGTGTTATAAACAGTCAGTGTCTCATGAAATCCATATACTATAAAAAAGTAACACATCTTTTATAGACTTATTTCAAAATTTAGACCGCAATTTATTGCTGAATTCATAGTACAGATGAAAATATTTTCATTTGTGGAAAGCTATAATTTTACCTACGTAAATAACAATTCACCACAGTCCTTAAATGTTTCAGCTCGTGTTAAACATTATATTTTTTATACATGACATACCATAGATCTTCCCACTGAATTCCTACCTAAATAAGATCCGCAAGGATACCCCACCTGACTGCCCATTGGGTGACTGCCAGGATGACTGCCACCTCTTTACCTGCCCTGCACTTGGCAACCTACATAGCACCTACCTACCTGCCTCGCCCCAGATATCGGAAATACTTCATACAGCGACAAAACACAACGGATAAAAACCTGTAAATTCTTTACCATATAGACAGGCCAAAGAGCTAGAACCCAGACAGCCGCTGGATTGGAAAAGTAAAGTAAAGTATATCATAAATATATCATAAACCATGAGGAACTGCGGGGTCACCTTTGTGTAGAGCCCTTGGCCCATCTCCACTCCTGAGGTCATGACACTCACAGTGCCATCAGCAGCAAACACAGAGATGTTACAGTAGTGTCCTGGGGGGAAGTAGTTCATTCCATACTTTACTGTAGTCATGGTCAAGCCTCGCTTGCGCCAGGTATTGCTCTGAAACACAAAATGTCATAAATGAAATAAAAGTTGGCAGAGAAGAACGCGCTCAGAAAAAACAAACTCTGCTAAATCTGATTAACATTTCTAATAAAGTAACAAGCCAAAAAGGAAAAGCATTTTATCAATTTAAAAAGTAAAAAAAAAAAAAAATTCTGGAAAGCATAATTCTGCATAGATGCACTCAAGCTCTCACATTTCTAGAATGTTAATATTATGTTGTTTACAACAACTGGACCAAAAGAATAACTTTTATGGTCACAAGAATGAAAAGTGAATTTGTCTAGTAGCTATAACATCATAGGAAATAAAATCAAAATCAAAATAGCGTGAATATCTTTCAAAATACAATTTTTTCTCCAATTGACATTCCACAAATGAAAACATAAAAACAAAAGATTTTCATTAATTTGGGAAGATAACTTTATCAGACAAGTTCATGTCCCGCCCTTTGAGCTGGGATGTACAAAAGTGCCAACCTTGTTGAAAGCTTCCACTGCCTTGAGTCTAGCATCAATGTCTGCTGTCTGTTTGAGTCTTTGCCACACCTCACGAATGGTGCAGTGGTCCAGTTTAACACCATGGATCTCAGTCTGAGATTGTAAAAGGATAATTCAGATAAATCATGGAATACAGGCCTACAGAAGGTTTTCCATGCATTTACCAGGCAAGCGTATTGTAAATGTGACAAGTTTAAAGGTTTAGTGTGTACTGTGTTAGGATACTTAAGTGACCAAATTTAGATTATTTATAATAGGCCTATGTCATAATGAGCGCAAAAGAATAAAGCACAAGGAAAAAAATATACACAGAGAATAGTTCTGCATATAAGAAAAAAGGTCTGCTTTGAAGGAGAGGTAATACCATACAGATGATATGTCATAGATTGGCATGTAGAGAGTTAAGAAGTGAATATGTTAGAATTGATGGCTGTCTCCGATAGTAGGCAGACTCGAAAATCGAAAATTCACCAAACAACATAAGTTTAAGAATGCGCCGGTTGGGAATTCTAAATAGGATCATCCACACTATGTAGTATAATACCAGCTGAGCTAGTATCGTGCCCAAAGGCACAAAAGATTGTGCACGAACGCGTTTAATCTACCCCCATGTCTTAGCATATTATTATGTGTGTGTGCCTAAAGAAAGTTACCAAAAGTCGGATTTTGACCATTTTGAGTTAAGGGTTGTACCTTATAGGAAATTCAATTCTGAACACAATGGTTCTTTTTAATTTTTGAGATATCTCTAGTAGTTTTTGATATATTACACATTTTGTGGGGTAGGGTGTAAAGATCTAATTTTGAGAAAATTATCTTTTAAGTTTATGACACACACAAACTTGAAAAACAAACGATGATTCTATTATTTCTAATGTACTTATTCATGGAAAATTCATTTCCAATTTGGTATTCAGTTTACATCAATATCATGATTAGAATTCAATTATAAAACATAGCGGGGAAGAAAAAACAAGCTTCAGGAATAGATTTTGACACCTAAAAGCAGTTTTCATTATCTCTTTCAAAAATACCCTAGTCTGACCTGACCATCAATGATTTATTTATAGAGGCACCAGCCATCCATGTCCAGTTGCTGTTTTAGCCTCTTTTTCCTGTATTCGGATTAATAATATCTTTTTGCCAATTTATTGGTTAATACCCTAGTCTCAAAATATTTAGAAGTTAAATTAATGAAAACCCCTTTAGCATATTGTTTAAAAATGGTGGAACTATTATTTTTTAATGGAAACACATTTTGGTAAAAAAAAGTGACAGTCTGTGCGACTTTTGGTACCCTTTCTATAGGCACACACACACACATATTTGGAAGACATATACAGAATATACATACCTGTCCCTTCTCATATAGATTCAACTCTTTAAACATGACTGGGTGCATTTTGAGCTCCTTAGCTGCATGCTCCAAGATTGACTCGATTACAAGGGCTGCTGGTATATTACCTGGAGAATTTACATAAACATTAGTAAACTCTGTTTTCAGAATTTTAAAAACTTGACTTTGAATATATAATAAAAGTAGTTTGAATGGTTTTTTACATGCTCCGACGACCACAGAAGTGCCTCGGGACCGGTTGCGAACGATGATAACGATAACTTGTAAGCACACAAGTTAGTCTGCTTTGACTATCTATGAAAGTTAATTTTTACGAAGATTATTGGCCACATTCCTTTCACTGTTTTGAAAATATGATAGCATAGACATAGGGTAACAAACACACTAACAATGTCATCACTTAGAAGCGGCCCCCATGAGATTTTTCGGCCTACTTTTATGAAATGCTAGGGATGAAGATGACGAATCATTTCCAAATTTTTGGTCACGAATCTATGCGAGGAGTTGGGAATAAGGGTTGTGTCCTGCCCCCCAGGACAGCCTGGCGGGGATCTAGAGTAAGCACCAAACAAACTTAACACTAAGACTAATACGCATGTCATCTCCTACATCAGAACATCATCATCGCCAACATAAATAATCATCCTCATGCTCACCATTACAATTACCATAACCGCCACCATCGCCAACAACACCATCATCATCATCATCATCATCATCACCATCTTACCTACTCAACAATTCCCCTTTCATATAACAATCTGCACCACTACTTTCTTTTTACGTAACCAACAAAAACGGGCACCAAAATCAGGACACAGGGAAAAAAAAAAAAGAAAAAAAAGAGTAGTTTGAGTGGGATAGTTTGTCCTTGTAACTTATTAAAAGAAAATCGTTTCTTACACATTTCTGCTGGATCTGTACAAACTTTAGATATGTCAAGGTCAAAATAGGCGTAGCACAGATGAAAGCATTAGAACTTTTGTACCCTCTAATGATAGACCTAGGCCTCAGTTCAGGCCCTGTATCTCGGACGGTTGGCTCCGGCAGTAGAAGCTAGGATGGACGACCTTATCTTGATAAAAGCTCGCTTCGAGACAAGTCCTTATCTTGTTGAGGATCAGAGTGAAAGGCAGATAATATGCTCTAATAGGCCTACTAATACATATACAGATGATGGAACGTTCTTGCATAAAGCTTTTGCGTGCCGATAGTTTGTGTGCAGTGAGTGTAGTCGTCTAGTCTGTCTAATCCCCTAGCCTTTTCATTGTTTCATTTAGTGCTCTTGGATGTACGCGTTTTTTTCGTTAAGATGTATTTTCGCTACACTCAATTCAAAGGATTAAATCTGTACACTGTGCTTATATTATGTGTTTTGGTATTTACCTCAGATTCTAGTTTTTTTTCATCTTAAATGTTATTGTTACCGTGAAAAAGTTTTCAGCTGACATCTCAGTTTCAGAGCATGTGAACCTTGTGATGAACATGGGAAGAAAGTGTAGGGGATGGGGCAGTAGAAGTGGTTATGCCAGCCAAAAGGGAGATAGCAAAATAACAATAAATTGATTTCCAAAAGATTACTAAAAAAAAAAAAGAACAAAGGATCAAAAGTGTCCAAAATAAATTAATTGTAGAAGATGTCACTGATCATATGGGATTTTGCTCTCAGCACTATTTCCCTCCTAATGTACCTTTGGTACGAGCTGGAAGATTTATGGTGCTCACAGACCTCCATCAATATTTCCAGAAGTACCACCTGCATGCTGTGGCACACCAGCTCCCAAAAAAAAAATTTGAGAGAGAACAACTACAAAAAGTTCAGCTTCTGAAGCTGTCGATATATTGATGAAGTGAATATTTTTAAAGAAAGAGATGTTTTCAAGTTCGATTCATTTTATCAAACAACGGAAATAAAGCTGACATCCAGTGGCAATGTTGCAAAGAGTTAAGATTATCATTCATTTGTTTTGCTCAGCAGAACTCGAGATAGCCCTGTTTTTTAATTTTCCATGCATTTTACTGTTGTTCGCTATACCCATGACAAGGTGAAAGACTTCTCATATGAAGCTTCATAAACTGAGGCGCATCAGGCATCCGGCTTCACTAGAGATGTTGTCACATGCTAGAGTCAGTCAGAATGAAATTTTGCACTTCGAGTGTAACCTACCAGAGAGACATTGTTGACCTACTTGTTGATGTTGCTGTTGTTTTTTTTTAGTTTTTGTTTGTTCTTTTTGTTTTGTTTTTTGAAAACCACTGAAAAATTGGGCAGAAATGGATTAGTAGTGATTTTGTGGGACTTTCCGGCTATATTCCATATCTTGATATCGCAAGCTGATGCGGTTGGCAAATATATCTTCATGAAAAGATTTGCTGAGCAAAGTACTTTGTGGAATGAAGGACAGGCGAAGAAAAAAATAGCAAAGCTGCCATGCAAACAGTAACTTTTTCAGGTGTGTGTGTGTGTGTGTGTGTGTGTGTGTGTATGTGTGTGTGTGTGTATGTGTAAGCGTGGGTGCATGTGTGCGTGCATGTGTGGCAAACTAATTTTCTTTCATGTTTGTTAAAACCTGTAGAATGAGAACGATGTCTCTTGCACAGGTTGCAAGTGAAGAACCAATGTTATCCCACTAGTGTTCCACAGTCTGTATTTCATGGTAAAATGCAAATGTAATTCATTTTTATGTTGACAAATTGATATACACTCTGTTACTGATGTGATCTTCCTTTGTTATAAGAGCCGATAAACTCTCACAAAAAAGTAGCAACAACAAAAATGTGTTGAATTTAAGTAGGGTTCGTTGTGGGCCAGTCTAGTGAGTACAGTGCGAGAATGCTCCATCAACCGCACCAGCACACTTGTCTATCGCCGCTTTTCACAGTGACCCTCCGCGAATGGGCCCGGCCTCCAATGCCAGAGCCAACAGTCCGAGATACAGGGCCTGAACTGAGAAGGCCTAGATAAAGACTTATTTGCAAGTTACTATATGTGTGTGTGCCTAAAGAAGGTACCAAAAGGCCATTTTAAGCTATAGGCTGAAAATGACCAAAATATCACTTATTGACCAAAATGTGTTTTCATTGAATAAAAGATAATTCCATCATTTTCTAAAAGGGTTTTCATTGATTTGACTTCTAAATCTTTTATTTTGAATAATTTTGAGACAAGGGTAAGTTTTAAAGAGATAATAAAAACTGCTTTTAGAAGGTGTTAAAATATATTTTTGAGGTATGTTTTCTCTTCCCCACTATGTTTTACCATTGAATTCTAATCTTGATATTGATGTCAGCTGAATGCCAAATTGGAAATGAATTTTCCATGAATAAATTCAGTAGAAATAATTGATTCATAATTTTTTTTCAAGTTTGTATGTGTCCTAAACTTAAAAGCTAATTTTCTCAAAATTAGATCTTTATACCCTACCTCAAAAATGTGCAATATCTAAAAATAAACTACTTGGGATATCTCAAAAATTAAAAAATCACTGTTTTCAAAATTGGATGGCCTACAACCCTTAACTCAAAATGGTCAAAATCCGACTTTTGGTACCTTTCTTTATGCACACAAACATATTTACTCTTGATCTAATCCACAAATTTTTTCTCACAAAAACATGAATTTCTGAAAAACTATAACTAAATGCCTAGGTCTACAGTTCCATGCACCTTACATATCGAAACAACCTTGGAGAGAAGAAGCAGACTCAACTATTTGGCCCGTGTGGAACATACAGCTCCAACTATGACGCAGAGTGAGTTGCCATAGTAAAGACCCTGGAGCAGATCACCCAAGACTTTTTTGAAGGCACAGTAACACCAGGGGATGTTGTTGTCTTCTCTGACTCAATGTCAGTACTCCAAGCCGTCGAGGGAGGAGACTACAGAGGTGACGGGAACATTCTCAGCCTTGAAAAACAGATGGGCACTACCTATATGGCATCGGGGTCACACTCCATTCTGGAGTACCAGGGAATGAGACTGCAGACCAGCTTTCAAAGACTGGAGCAAGCCTGCCCCAGACAGACACAGCCGCCTCTTTACAAACCTGCAGAGGGATCATCTAAGTCAAAAGCAGAGACGAGTGGCTAAACAGATGGTCCAATGCATAAACAGGAAGATCTTTCTTCAGGTACATAGACAAACCCAACCCCAAAGACCCTCATAATCTCTTATGTAGAGCTGATCAGACTTTGATCTTCAGAGCACGCACAGGACACTTACACACCAACAAGTGCATAAATATTAACCCCATGTGGGAACCCCATAGTAGACACTGTAACTACCATGAGGAGACCGTTGAACATCTTCTCCTTCACTGCCCAAACCTGGCAGTTCTTCTACACAGGCTCCTACACATACCTACAGACTTACAAAGCCTGCTCTACTCTGGCGTTGACCAGATGACAAGGACATGTGGTTACTTGAGGGAGGCATTGCGCTGCCAAGAGCAAAATGCTCGCAGCTAAAGGGATTTGAAAACAACAACAACAACAACAGGCATCTTACCTGGTGAACGAACAGCCTGCGAGGTAGGTTTGTTTGTCTTTGCCAGCCTTGTAGTGACCTTCCAGTTAGGAACAAAGTAGCCTGAGTGATTGAAAGAGACAAACCAAAAAGAAACGAATATTTATTTAATTGAAAGTGCCTTGCGAACGCAGATGAGGAACAAAGAAGACGAAAGAATATAGAGATGATAAGGAGCAAGAGAAGAAAAAAAAAAGAAAAAGAAGAGCAAACAACAAAAATATTTAGCTTTTCTCTGCATGATAGAGGACAATACAGACATTTCAGCGAGTAATATATAATTGTTAGTTCTGCATTCATTATTTCAAACAAATCAAATTCTTTAAAAGGCAAAATCCTAAGAATATCTATATTCTACAACAGCACAGAGCCCATGAATCTTGGAAAATTCCTTTGAGGTAACTCAAGGAGCTCCTTCCCAACCTAACATTTGAGTTCACAATGAATCCATGGAGGATATCCTCCATATTGTTATCATCAAACACCAAACCTTATGCAAATCTCCATAGGCAGGTATAAGTCTAAATTCTAAATGTGAGGCATCGTGGTGGAATCAGGCGCTGGTCAAGTTAAAGAAATAGAAGATTTTTCTGCTGGTTTGGAAATTTTTATCAAATTTTTGTTTTTTGACTCAACACCTTATATGTCCATTTAAAAACACATTTCTGAGTGAGTTTTTGCAGAAATTTTTTTTATTAAAGGCACAAATACAAATTTTCAGTTTTCAAAGATCTCAAGCTATTGAAGTCAAAAAACTTTGGCGGCCTTTATCTCACTGAATAATTTTATTACCTCTGAAACCAGGTGGCCCCCACCTCCTTCAATCACAAATATTCCACTTTTTATTCAAGATGGATGCGTATTTTTTCATCGCAAGATTGACGAATAAACAAACTTAAAATGATACCAATAATTTTACATGCCTAAAAACTGACGAGCACCTGATTCTACTGCATTGTGACACAAAGGCCAACCAAGTCGCCATGTTGTTTACTATCTTCTCTCTCTGCCTGCCTTTGTTTCCTTTACCATTTAAGTTTTAGGCCCATGCTCTTAAATTACCTATAGCAAGAGACACAAATAAAAGAAATAATGATTTAAAGATATTCAGACATGAGTTGTTAGTATTTTTGAAAAGCAGAAAGTATACCAGCAATAGTCAATATATGCATTATTGGAACAATATGACCAAGCATGTAGGTCAAACACTCTGCGATTCAGGAAAAAACTGTTGGCACATTCACTGACAAAAAGCTGAAGTCATACCTTGATCCATGTGGGAAGAAAATTCACCAGCCATAAATGTTGGGTTCCACCCACTGTCCACATTCAACTCAGCTTCAATGGCTTTCAGTTTGCCATCTTTATTGAACCCAGCCTGAAAAGCAAAAGATATTAAAGTAGTATACAATGAAATCTTCAAGGAATTAACAGATCGAAGCTCAGCTAGATATGTGATTGTATAGCAATAGAAAGGGGGTGATCACATTAAAAAGAACTTGATTGATCTATTCTTTTCATATAACAGCAAGTTTTTCCATTAATTTTTTAAAGGTAGAACACTCATAGGTTTGTCTATAACATCATTTACAGCCCCCCCCCCTTTCCACCAATACACACAACCCCATCTAACCACACCAGTATCACATGTTTTTTCATGCCAGAAGGCTAATTATTGAGGGCAAATTCAAGAGGATAGAAAAATTATGGTCATACTCAGTAAAATCATTTCCCCAGTCTAAATAAGGATTTCACTTACTTTGTACTTGGCAAGAATTGGGAACCTCTTGCAGTTCATTTTAAAACTTGAGGAAAGGTCAAGACAGATGCGAACAGGCCTAGAAAAAAAATCCGAAAAAAAACAAAAATGGCATCAAACTGACAGTCAGTACCTTTTACAGCCCAATATTTAAAAAACAACCCAGAGACTAAAAATTCATAAGGCCTAAATCAAAAACAGTGTCTCTCACAAAGAGTTCAAAGATAATTCCATCAGTTCAAACTCTTATCCCAGAAGGACTAGCAGAATAAGCATAGTAAGGAGAAAATTACTTTTCAGAAAGAGGAGACGAAAGCAGAACACAGAACGTTGTTAAGGGAGGAGGACAGGAGGTGACAGGAGAACAATTTTAGAGAAAAAAATTCCAAACACCTTAACCTCTAGATCACGAGAGCCTCCAACCTCAGGTTTAAATGTGTCACAATGATTTGCTAAGATACAAGATCATCATGAAGGCCTTTTTACCTTTTCGTCACATAGCAGGCCACTGCAGCAGCTGAGGACAGCAGGGTGGCAAACAGAGCTTTCCCACCAAAACCACCACCCAGGCGGGCGTTTATCACATTGAAGCTGTAAAAAAAATTCAACAGTCATGCTCAAATGGCTGTGAAATAGAGTCTCATGAACAAAGCTTGAAGAAACTTGGAAGCTCCACAGACATATATGGACTTTTATAAAAAAAGGGGGTTGGTATTCATTCAGTAAGTGATACTAAGCAACTACAAGGAATGATTTGCATCTCAGGAAAAGAGCACTCAAATTTGACGTGGAAGAGAAAAGAATAAACAAACAAGTACATGGTAAGTCTTAGTTTTAGTAAGTGTTTTATGGCAATTGCAACACAATAAGGTCATATAAGTGCCAAAGATTAGAGGTGTTACATGAGAGTAACACACAAAAAAGAAGGAGGGGAGATAAAAACGAAAGATGTTTGATAGGAAAGAAGAAGCAAACCACACCAGAGCACCCGTCAACAACCCACGTACGTGGTAAATTAACGACAAAGTAAGAAGGCCCACAAGAATAAGCATGAGAGTGAGTCGGGAGCAAATAAGTTAAGGAAAAAAGACAAACCTTCACCCTCTTTTAGATTTTAAAAGGATGAGAGTAAACATCTCAGAAAAGACAAAAAAGAATAACATTTTTCTGCATGTAAGGAAAAAGTAAGACAGAGACAAGAGAAGGACAAAAAAAGTAGAACCAACCAGTGGTGCCCTCCAACTGTCCACAAGAAAATAAATGTAAAAAAAAATTAAAATAGGACAGAAACCAGACTGCACTTAACCAACATATTCAGCCCCTAACACGTTCACTCACTTTGATACAACATTTGGCGTGAAATAAAAGTTACGCTTATATTTTATGCACCCTCTTCAACCAATTTTCAGATGTTGATGGAGTGCCAGAAGTAGAGGTTGAGTACTCACTAGTTATTGGGTTTGTTCAGGGCTCGAGCTGCCATTCTTTGTGAGTGATCTGGAAACTGTGAGGAGGAGTACAAGTCAATGCCATCCTCTGAGGGAACACCCAGGGCCACCTGACAGACACAGAAAAATACATGTCCAGTAGACACATTTTGTAGCTTACAGTTGAGTAAAAGCAGTTTTGTCATGGATGACCTTTGAGATAAATAATTCTAGTCAGTCTTATCCAAAGCTAAAGATACTATGCTTAGTTGCTTTGTAGTAAAAAAGTAGTAAAAAATGCTTTTAAAATTGGAATATTATTGCTATAAATGTAAGCAATCAGTTGACCAATGGGTTGAATGAAAGACCTCAATAATCTGACCATAAGCGAAACCTATCTATATAGGGGAGATACACAAAAAGAATAAAACTTCTACTTCTTGACTTTCATTTGTTCATGTATCTGTTTTACTCACACCTTTTTACGACTGCATCACTTACCGGGTTCTCCAAGAAAAAGTAGTTCTGAGACCCGCCTTTAACTTCTCCAGTGATGACAACCTCAGCCTCTTCCAAAGCAGCTGAGGAGTTACAGGAGAGAGAATACACTTCTTTTTCATTCACCAGTAGACAACATACAAAGTAACAAGTCAAAGTTTGACACATCATGGTCAAGTATACAACAATGGTAATGAAAATTAAAAAATAAAGTCTGATAGCCCACAGGCTAAGTGATTACTTCAAAACAGGTGTCATACTCTCCTTTGTGTGTCATGTTCAACATTAGTCTGTGATCCACAAGCTGCTGAGTTTATTTAATGTTGTGTAATAGAGAGCATATGATAGAGTGTTTGTGTCCATTCTAATTTTGTTGTTACAGCTAATAAGAAAAGGAAATCAGTTAGCGGTGGCAAAAGGTCTGAATGGATCTAAATGTGAGGCAGCGTGGTGAAAGCAGGCGCTCATCAAAATAATGAAAACCGAGAAATCTGCATTTTTTCCGCCTGTATGGAATTTTTTTTGGGGAGGGGGGGGGGGATTTTTTTTTGGCTCAACACCTTGTATCATGTCCTTTCAACAACTCTTTTAAGTGTGGATTTTATGGAAAAACATTGATTAAAGGCACGCAAAATTTGAATTCGCAGTTTCCGCAAGGACTCTTAAGCTATGGAAGTCACCGAACTTTGACGGCCATTTTTTCGCTAATTGTACTTCTGAAACCAAGCGACCCCACCTCCTTCAATTGCAAATATCACCATTTCTATTCGAGATAAATGCATATTTTTTTCACCGAAAGCAAGGCAAATGAACAACCTTTAAGATGAAATCAATAACTCCATATGCTCCAAAATTGACGAGCGCCTGATTCCACCGCGTTGTGACACAAATGCATTTTTGACAGAAAACAAAGTTAAAGTGGTTTTGCCAACATTGCCTTCCCTCCCACAAATGAGCCTTCAGATGATTTACATAAATATAAGACCAAAGAGAATTGAAATCTAATTTTCTTATCATTCTATTTATATATAGCACAATCTTTTTAGGGGGGCTCTCGTGGCCTAGAGGTTAAGGTGTTGGCCTCTCATTCAAAGGTCCCGGGTTCGAATCCGGGTAGCGACCAAAAAATTTTCTTCTCTAAAATTGTCTCCTTTCACCTCCTTTCCTGCTCTCTAGCAATGTTCTGTTGTCTGCTTTCATTTCCACTTTCTGCCCCCATCCCCTCACCTCCTTTGCCCCCTCTTCTGGGCTCCTGACTCTTTCTGCAGCCTACTGCTACTCCTTGGCCCCCCCTTACCGCTGTCTTTCTGCCACACCCCTGATCTTCTGGTAGGAAAGATCTACATCTAGCCTTCTCGGACAAGGGCGAAAAATCTCGGAGGGCCCGTGTGCAAGTTGCGCACGTTAAAGATCCCTTGGTGGTCTAAAATCGATAAGAGTAGGCTTCGGCCGCCACCCGGGCAAAATTCAAAATTTCCTACCAACTGAAAATATTAGGTGTGTCCCGCGCGCTCATATGACCTATGCAGTTGCGAGCACCGTAAAACACTTTACAAAAACAAAATCAAAATCTTTTTAAAAATTATTGATAGAATAGAATGAATAATTTCAACTCATAATTTATTTTCCTCCTTTATTTTGCACAAGATATTTGTCTTCAGCTGAGCTTATCCATCTTTGTTGACCTTCTTTCAGAGATTGATTAAAAGCACAACAGGTAATTTTGAAGGGAGAGCACATGCTCTCTTAAAATAACACAGATGTGTTTGATTGAGTAGCCTACATTTTACAGCACTATCAACATAGCAAAGACACAGGACTGAGAGTCCGTGAGAAGAGACATTTCAAGAAGGAATAAGAAAGTTGTAACAAAACAAAGCCAGAGATAAACGTAAAACAAATTGATAATGTACCTGCTGTGTCTCCTTTGGATAGTTCTTTCGTTTTCTTTTCAAAAACCAGGTTCTTCTCCAGAGACTTCTCTATAGTCAACACAGCCTCCCCAATGTTGCTATATTTGACTTTGACCTTGCTGGCTGCTCTATCAGCCAATGATTGGGTCTCTGTGAATCAAGCAAATAGAATTTATAAATAGTTCTTAAAGCAATACCTCGTTGCATTTGAGAAAGTCTTTAGCAATGAAAAAAAAAAGTAAAACCCCAAACAACAAACAAATAATTCTTTCAATATTCGGCTTGAGAAGATACCTGGAGAAGCAAAAAGTGCTGAACAAGTTAATGACATGGTTTGACTTAGTTTACGTGAAAAAATAATTACATAAAACGTAAATTCTGTACTTCAAATGCATACAAAGTATGCCTGTGTGTGTGTGTGTATGTGTGTGAGTGTGTGTGTGTGAGTATGTGTGTGTCTGAGTGTGTATGTGTGTGTGTGTGTATGTGTGTGTGTGTGTGTGTGGGGGGGGGTGGGGGGTGGGGGGGGGGCAGGGGGGGGGGGGTTGCAGTTGAAAGGGTGTTTAGATTTATCAGTTTCTCCAATTAAGAGAGAGAGAGAAAGAGAAAGAGAGAGAGAGAAAGAGAGAGTGAGAGAGAGAAAGAGAAAGAGAGAGAGAGAGAGAGAGAGAGAGAGAGAGAGAGAGAGAGAGAGAGAGAGAGAGAGAGAGAGAGAGAGAGAGAGCGTAAATACACTTTGAGTGAGACTGCTTTTGATGCCCTCTTTTAGGAGGAGTGCTAGACACATAAACCCAAAATTTGTGCGGTCTGTAACCTAAATTACTCTAAATATGAAAGGCTCAAACTGTCTTGTAGATTCTCCACAGTGCACGCTCTATACCTGTATATAACATTGTCTTTTGTTGTTGTTGTTTGTATGTTTGTTAGGTTGGGGTTTTTTTGTTTCTTTTAAACAGATGAGATTAAACCCCAAAATCGTAGCAATATTATCAGTCTCAGCGGAACATCATTATTGCATGTAAATCGTCATTGAGCCTATGAATAAACAGGTAGTTTCTGGAAACGTCACAACACAACAGGTACATCATAAATACTTGCCTGCAAGTATCAGGCCGATAGGTTGACCTGCATAACCAATTTTGCTTGAAGCAAAGATCTGAAACATACAGAAATAATTAGAATACACGAATCATATCAGAGTCTTGTGATTCGCGCTTTATTTTCTTTATCCATTGTTTATTTGTTGCTCAACTGAAAATATTTGCAAAATTTGGCCCGGCTTTGTAGCAAATAAAAGGTATAATATGAGATCTTTACATATTGAAGGACATAACGGTAATATCTGTAGACAACTTGAAACTTCATTTATGCCAAAGCAAAATCAAAACCTGCTTGTTTTGGGTTTTTTTAAAGTTTTGCAATAACCAGAAACTGAAGAACTTTATTCTTCATGTCTGCAGAAATTTCTTTTAGGTGTGATATTGTACAACACAGGGCGTGTTTTGATGACGGAAATATTCCAATGAACATTCACGTCAACAATTGTGCACAGCTGTCCCAAACGTACTCACCTCCTCAGGAATCATATCAGGGAAGAAGGGGAAGGACATGTAGTCATTGACGCCACCTTCAGGAATATCAGCTGCTGACACATACCGCACAACTCCTGGCATGCTCTGGACAGGAAAAAGTATGTGAAGAATTAGTGGACAGGCACTTTATTATTTTAAAAATGTTTGTAGATTAAATGTTTTATCCCCCAATCCACATATCTTAGATCATTTAGGAGGTAGGCAGATTCAACCACTGCCTATAGTAGTAAGGGATGCTGCACCCCAACAGAAAGATCAATGATCTTTCCATGTTCTAAGAAAGTAATGAGCGTAAGGACTTGTCTCAGTTATATTACACGTATGAAGTATGAAGTCTTAAAAAATTAACCAATCTCGGAAGAGTTGGGAAAATATTTTTACCATTAAAATTGACACACTATATACTGACCTAAAAGTCAACCACTAATATGGGAAAATATATATATGTTTAATACAACTGCTACTCTGAAAAGTCTGTTTTCCTATGAAGCTATATTCAAGATAAAAGATTTCAGGATTTTTACTCAGGCATCTTGCCTTCTTCACAAGAAACAGACAACTATAACACTTACCAAGGCTTCAGAAGTATCTACCGAATCAAGGGTGGCCGAAGCTACATCGGACAACACAAAGGCAGCAAACAACTCACGCTGGAAAGTCGGCATGTCACTTGTGTAAATGGCTTCTCCAGATGCCTGAAACAAGAGAGAATTTTTAAAAACTGTATTATATTATAAATGTGTAATAAATTTATAACTTTTTTTTTTAATGAAAGGGAGATGAGAAGATATTTTTAGCTTTTGTAGACAGGATAAACCAAAAGTAGTGCACATTGAGTTTGAATGCAAACAGCAGAGACCAAAAATATGTTTGATTATGACCCATCATGTGTGTTGAGAAAAAAAGAAAAAGAAGAAAACAAAAGCTCTGACAATACCATCAAAACAATTCAGCTTTAGCGGTTACTGACAGTGTATAAACAGGAATATTAATCATAGAAAACAAAAGAAAGAGAAAAATGAAATTAAAAAACAATGAAATGCAAATCTCAGTCAGATTGTAATTTGATAACAATGGGTAAACCTGACATGGCAATATAAAGATATAATCAATATTTAATTTGAGCAAGAGAGTACTCTTTGGACACAGCAAGCAGGACAAATGTAGGAGCAGCTATTTCATCCTGGCAAATTGAAATTCCAACACTTCCTTTTCCCAAATCTGATTTTCAGCAAGAGAGCTTTTGTAAACCTCCATTTAAATCTGAACCAACATACTTTTCACAAACCCATCAGTTTCAAATTATCCACTGTCTGTCCCTGTCGTTTTATGCAAGTAAAATTCTGAAATTATGCAAACTGAGCCCAAAAATGTGAAATTATGCGATTCTGTTCATTTTATCAAAGAATGATAAAGGAAAATAATAAGAAATTATGCAAAAAATTATCACATTTTGCTAAATTATGCGGGGTGCATAAAACCACGGGGACAGCACTGTAAATGAGCTTTAGATCAGACGTATCTAGCTGGACTGATCTGCAGGCAAATGTAGATCTAATTCAAATTTCTAATGAGGAATTTTTGTAACATTGTAATTGAAAAGTAGACTATTGTATACAAATTTTTTCCCTGAGCAACTTGAATTTGTGATTTTAAAAGACATTTGCAAATTTAAGTCGTTAATGAAATGTCAAAAGGAGCACTACGTACCGCATTGGAACACATGAAACTGGGCGACTCGAACCGTTAATTCCAAAAGTTTGTGAAAAAGTGAACAAAATGCAAAAATATAAGAACTTGCAAAAACCAATGTAATGTGTTCATGGCTCACCATCCCCTTTATTCCGTTATCTTGGGGCTAGAAATTGTATCGAAGACCCTGCCTAAAAAAAAAAAATGTATTGCGCTGACAACAGTGTTAAACCCAAAGCATACCACACCTGCAGAGGAGCAGTCATCTTGGGCATTGGCTGTTTCAAAGGAAACTCGTCTTTCTTCTCTTGGAATGTTTGCAGACCAGAAGACAGAGGGCGCTCAATGCTGTCTGCACCACTTTGGATCTTGGCATCAGTGGGTTTGGCTAACTCCAGGAGGGTCTGATGTTGAAGATAAGACATATGTTATAGCATTTTTACAAATCGGATGCATGGCTTATAAAACTGAACAATAGCCATCTAAGACTACTTCTTATTTCATCTTCCACATCTCAGGGCTCAACTAAACATAAAACCCTGCAGAAATATGGTACTGAGACCTAGTGTTTCACTATAAATACCAAAAGATTAGGATAATTATGACTCTTAATCAAATGAGGAGAGCTCAGTGGGACATTGTGTCCCTGGGAAAGGCACTTTACACAAATCTCTCATTTGGCTTTCCCTTTCGGATGTGGACGTTAAACTCCAAGACCCAGCCTCTTAACAAATAGTGTTGATAGAAGTTTAAACCTATACCATTTCACTTCAGAGAAGGACCAGACCAGGCCAGTAGCCACTACCAACACTAGACAGGATTTCTAAAGTTTGGAACATTTGTATAATTTTCATTAAATATTAATAGAAAGCTTTTAGGTATGGAAGGAACTTGGGGATGGTTGATTAATCAAAACATTCCATTACAGTACTAAGAGGCAATATGGAAGGATGGTGTGGGTAGCGTGCATGAAAAAGTATTAAATTAAAACATTGATATCATTATAATAAGGTTCAAAATTTTCCTTCCTGTCGTGTACCTGTATGTTGACATTTTGGCTTGACGCAAATTTACTGCCAGCAATATGATAACACATGATGTGCTTTCTACTATTACATACAGCCATGAATATTGACTTCCCCAAACCAAGAAACCCCAACACACCATGAGGCATTGTTGTAGCTTGAGTAAAAATGAAAAAGTAGATCTTTATTAAATGGGAAGGGGATTGATACTGAGTTGATACTTCTTCAAAGAGCTAAATAACCACTAGAAAAGGTACTAGGCTTACGCTCCTACTGAAACAGGATAGAAGACTGACCTTGTAGAGCAAATTGACTGCCAGATTCTTCCTGTACTGTGCTGAAGCCAGCAGTGGGTTATCAGAGGCAGGCTTCAGCTCATCAGCCAACACTTTTGCTGCTCCTGAAACCAATTTTATTCCATTTTTGCGAAAGATTAATACACCTTAAGACATGAAACGGTTCAAAGAAGGAGTACTTGACACAGAAGACAAAAGGAACAGGACAGATAATAGAAAGTACAGTTAATATGTAAAAATTGTGCTTTTACATAGAAGTGAACACGATTCTGTGAATTATTTCCTCACAAGGAAAGTTTGCCACTAACTACCCTCTTGTGTCTATGTAAAACAAAAAGGCAGGTGTTTCTGGTACACAGTTTTGATTTTTCCGTCTATTCAAAGTTAAATACAATGAAATGTTTTCAATCCTTTCCTTATTTTGAGTCTATGCCCCTAGTCTATGTCAGTCACTAACAGTCAAGAAATATAATATGAACTAATATCGTGTTGACAAAGGATTCCACAATTTAATCTATCAATATGAGAAAACTTACAATGAAGCACAGGAGTGTGAAAAATCTACAAGCATAATTAAGGACAGAGTAAAAAGGTCCTCTGTAAACCAGTGTCATGTTGAAATGTGGTGTAAAAAAATAAACTCTTCTTAACTGTTCTTCTCTATTCTGAGTGTTAGACTATTAGACTGCTTATAATCAATATATAGAAGGGCAACAATAAATCCTGGATTGTTGGTCCCTATATTACCATGATTAATTTGAATTATGTCCCTGTAATTGTACTTTTATTTTATCTACCCTCACAACAAAGATTGTCTGATCTTAGTGATCTTTACTCACTCCTCCTTCCTGTTTTAACCACTGGTGCTCATACTCATTATGATTCAGTCTTGTCAGTGAAGCCAGAGAGGATAGACCTCATGTCATTTTCTTATATTATGTTAAATAAATCAACCTTCTTCATCAAGAAACAGAGTCTTCACTTTTGCCTTCTTAATTACAACAATGGCAACCAACCCCAGTGCAACATTTAGACTACTCTTTACTCTCAAACAAGCATGCTGGAAATGTTTGCTATTGTAACAGGACTTTCAAAATAGATCACGTTCAAAGAAGCAAGAGTTGAGCTAGTACCAACCTAATTTACAGATGGATTAAATTAATCATAACTGTTCTCAAGCACGCTTTACATGCACACATAATAAACATTTGGCAAAAGAAATGACAGCAATTTGAAAGTTTTATTTTACTGAGAACTGCACAATTGTCCCACCCTCGTGTGCGCATTTACTTCTCTTCTCTTAGCAAGCTAATCACACGTACTAAGGTCTTGGAAAACTGAATAATAATAACTTTACTCTTTACTCTTTATGTTTGATGTGTGCAAGTCCAATCATTCATTCTTATTAAAACGGTAAAAGTATGTCTGCTCAACCATTTTTCTCAAGCCCAAAACTGACTTAAATTAAGTAAGCCTAATCTCAAAACACTTTCTGTTACACCTTCGAAAAAGCACTTTGCAAACATTTTTACCCATTACAAACCAGCTTCAAGAGGTGGAAAAAAATAAAAATGACAAAAATGTTATAAAACTGCCATGACATTTTTCTTGCCTTTGATAACATCTTTTGTCAAACTCTTTCCTGTCAGGAAGTCTTCCGTCTTCACGGCATGGTCCTGTAAGAAACAAGAAAGGATGATAAGTGGACAATTTCTCTGAACTCACACAGTATGTGATGTTTGCACAGACTGTTACGAGTACTTGTTCTTTTAAAGATATGTGATACTTTAACTAACATGATGACTGTCTGTGTCAAGTAGCAAAGACAAGACAGCATCATGTGATAAATAATTTGTTGGTTGAACAAAGGTGTGTTTTTGTGTATTCTTGATACTAAAGTGCATTTAATATATGTGCAAGTGTGCCCTAGTAGAGTGCATATGTACACCATTGTGTGAGTATGTGTGTGTGTGTGTGTTTGTGTGTGTGTGTGTGTGTGTGTGTGTGTGTTTGTGTGTGT
>NW_004797541.1:701429-710290 GCF_000002075.1 Aplysia californica | reverse complement strand
TGTGTGTGTGTGTGTGTGTGTGTTTGTGTGAGAGAGAGAGAGAAAGTGCAATCCAAACGCTGCAGCAGTAGTGAGATAATAATAATATATGTACTCCACATTACCAGCACATGAAATGTTATCAATATTTACATTCTTTAAGTTCCCCACAAATAAATTGTCTCAGATTCTCCAAAAATTATACTTGAGTCTGTGTTTACATTTAATCAGATTCCTGAACAATTTTACTGATTGTGAATAATTTAAGTCTTATGTATGTTTGGAAAGATTAGAAAAGACACTTATTGGTACCTGGAGATCTTACAGAACAGCCTGCTTACCCAGACAACCGACTCACCATTTGGGCACTGATGCCTCCAAAAACAATGGACGGTCTTTGTTTCCCCTTCGGACTATTAATTGGAACACACAGGGCAGCGTTCACATAGGCGTGGGCATTCTAGGAGAGGAGTGCAAAGACGTAACAATTAGGAAATGTGGGATAGTGTCTTTTCAACTCAAATTCACTAGCTTGAAAACAGTGCATTTCTGAGATTTGTTCTTTTTCGAGGGGGGGGGGGCAGTTGATGCCATACCAGATGCAAACGAATCATTACAAAAGTGGGTCCTAAACACTTTGGGGTTTAAGGTTAAAAAAAAAGAGGGGGGGGGGGTCTATTTTACTTTTGCCAGACTCTCCAATGACATACCAGGAAGAAGGAAAACATGAAAGAAGACATAGTATGTACAAAGAGAGGATACTAATCCTACTCCTACAGGATGTAGAATATGAGTGTCATTCGACCAACTGCAGGCCATAGACCCCGTAGGTTTGACGCCAAACTGCTTTCGTCAGCACTTTGTTGAAACTTATTGAATTTTTAAATATTACAGGAGAGACAACATAACCATCTAACATTGTTAATGTTAACACTCAGGCAATCAAATTCTGTCAATGTATTGTGATGGGCCTATGACAAAACCCTGCAAAGAAGTATATGTTTTAGCTAGAGACGAGACATCCTTGGTAAGCAAGGTTCTTCATTTCAAGCACTGCTCCATTGAACCACACTAAGGGTTAATGAGGTTAGAACAACATAAAACGCAGTTCTCGGTTGCTCTGGACTGAACTCGCTATCTTCAGGTTTTTGTTGAAACTAGTCAAAAGATAACCGAGTTATTTTCATTTATAATTAGGTCCTCTCTTATTTTTTAGACACCTAATATGTTATGAAAATAAGTTCCATTACCTTCTCAGGTAAAGAAACAACAATTACTGCTGACGTTTTCCATATTTGTATTGTCTAACGTGTTTGGACAATTCAACTATGATATAGTGCGAAACTTTTTATAGATATTTTGAGGGGGTAAAATATGAGCCATTAACATTACAGTATCTGTATTTTGCGTGTATCCTTCTCAAGCCTGAGACATTCAAAGTTCAAGCTGTGCTCGTTTCAATGTCTGTATAGGACTCATGCTCAATACACAGTTGGATACAGAAAAAAATATAATGTAGACCCAAGCACTAAGTTTTACCTAAGCTGTAGACACCATCCAAAATTAAAACGTTATTTAAATGGTATCACTTCCTTTCAAGAGTAACCAACTCTGACTTCAACGTCTGTCACTGACCTGTGATCGGGGCGTGATCTTAAACGATCTGTAGTGCACATTTTTCTCCAGTGTGGGAAAGACCAATGCCAGGATGACTTTGTTGGTCATGTCCACTTTCCTCAGAAATTCCACCATGGGGTAATCATGGCTTTTTTTCTTTGCTGCATCTGTAAATGTGCGGAACAGAGTAAATGTTGTTTTATTGTCAGTAACACTAAGGCAGGTCATATATATATCACAGTATCCCAATGTATGCAGGGCTCATGGATGTGTGATAAATGTTTGTGACTACACTTGAATAAAAACAAGACCCAAAGTCATTGGAGTCATGATGGCCTCTACACTTTACTGTATAGATAACCCAAAGGCATTGGTCACTGCACTTTCTTGTATATGTGACTCAAAATCATGTTGGTCATTATGGGTGGTTAGCAGGTGCTCTGGTGTGGTTTGCTCCTACTTTCCTATCAAACATCTTTCGTCATTATCTCTTTTCCTTTTTGTATTTGTTACTCTCTTGTAACACCTGTAATCTTCCGCACTTATGTGACCTCATTGTGTTGTGAGTGCCGTAAAACACTTATTTTAACTAGTCCCTATTATACAGGTAAAATAAGTTATGCAGTTTTAGAAACCTAAGATAAGTACCAATTCCCTTTTTTCAACATTTCATTCTATATGTTTGTTAATTCTTTTGCTCTCACTTAAAGCAAGATTCAAAAGTAGTTGGGTTTTTTTTTGGTCAATCACCATTTTTCTTGTAACTGTCAAAACAAAAAGTTATCGCCCTCACTTGAAGTCATTGTCCTTCATTTTCTCTTGCCTAAAATTCACAAGTATAATCTTTAGAAGTAAAAAAATGACATTAACACTTGGAGGAGTAAATTCTGTAGCATTTAGAGCCGGCAACTGTGCAAGAGCATAAGGAAAAAAAATGTATATTCTGGTTTTAGTTAAGAAAATATAAAGAAAAGAGGAAAAAAATAATCTGTGAGTTCAAACAGCCAGGCTTACCATAAACAGTGACAGAGGCACCAATAGCAGTTGTCATGGTGAACAGGTCAGACGGGAACTCAGGGTGAGCATGTTTGATCATCAAGTTGCCAGCAATGCAGCCAGCCTGGGAACACGATTCATGGGGGTTTGAATTTTATAAAAACATTGGCACAGTAACTGCTCATAGAGGAAAGGATGATGATTGAGAAAACATAATATGGAATAACAGAAAGCATATTCAAAATATACAATTAGCTGAGACAAACAAAACAGGCTCTAAAGCGTTAGTGCACACTTTGTCTATTTATTAGAGAAAAAAAAGTTTTAGTTGAAGTCATTGAAATAAAAGGATCCCTTTCTTAAGAGAATTAAAATGAGGGTTTATAATCAGGTCACAAATAGGAACAAAAGTTAACAACAGACCCATGTCAGCAAGTGCAATTGGTGTTAAGCTGGGTTCTCCAACACTCAACACAGAGTAAAATTCCCAGTACTGTACAGGTTTATAAGTATGTAAGTTTCCCTCAGTGCTGAAGTAGAAAAGATAATGGCCTCCAAAACTATTATTATATTATTATTATGAGTACCATACAAACAAAAGTACAGATCAAGTAGACATCATATAACACTTACAAAAGAGAAAAACAGAACCCCCCCCCAAAACAAAAAACAAAAAAGTTTTGGGAAAAAAAAGATGAAGGGGAAGCTTAATCTGCTGAACAAGAGTGCATACTTACATTTCTCACTAAGGTGGAGGCGAGAAATTTGAGATGTTTGACAACCTTAGCACAGTACTCAAAGCCTGGCTTGTTTTGCAAGGTCCTCAGCCTCTCCTTCAGTTTGGTCAGAGTGGTAGACCCACCAAAGGACACCTTGTTTGCACTCTCCTGCAAGGAGGAACAAAAAATTAATATTGTATGAGAGGAGGTATGCGATAGCAGATATTGGGTGCAGTAGCTGCGGTTTAGGTTTAGGTTAGCTTTGTAATCATACTCATGGTCTGAGCTGGGTTGAGAAGTGGAGGTTTTTATAGTAGGCCTAAAGGAATGGAAGCTCAGAGACAAAATGATAACTATAACAAGAGAAAGATAGTCACCAGATATGGGTATATAAAACAAGATGAATATATTAGGTATGTCCTCGGTGAAATAAAATGCCCTCTTCTAACAGAATTGTAAACATGGAGGGCTCCATGAGCAGACCCACTATAGTGATCATAATATAAAGAATAAAAAACAAGTAAGAAGATTCGCACAAACAGTACTAAGAAAACAAAACAAAGACTTCAAGTGATTTAGAAAAAAATGCCACAATTAAAGTCGGATGCATTTGTGGACAGACTGAAAGTGAGTGTATGCGCAGGCATTTGTGCATGAGTACGTGTGAGTGTGAGTGTGTGTGTGTGTGTGTGTGTGTGTGTGTGTGTGTGTGTGTGTGTATGAGTGTGTGAGAGAGAGAGAGAGAGAGCGAGAGAGACAGAGAGAAAGAGAGACAGACAGACAGACAGACAGACAGACAGACAGACAGACAGACAGACAGACAGATAGAAAGACAAAGAGAGAGAAAGAGAGAGGGAGAGAGAATGTATAACATGTGTACATGTTTGTGCGTCCGTAAGTGTTTGTGCATGTGTGTGCATGTGTGTGCGCATGTGTGTGTGTGTGTATGTGCATGCATACGTCGTGTGTGTGTGTGCGTGTGTGTGTGTGTGTGTGTGCATGTGAGTGTGTGTGTGTGTGTGTGTGTGTGTGTGTGCATGTGAGTGTGTGTGAGTGAATGCGCGTGTGTTTGTTTGTTTGTGTGTGAGTACTGTTTCATTGATAATATTTTAAGTCCATTGTATTAATTTATAAAAAGCAAGAATCAATGGCACCTTAATTCAACTAATAATATAAACCTAAAAAAAACATATCAGTACATTAGACTAATAGCTACCATGTCGTTGGTATCATAAAATACATTAAAAATAACTCTACCTTGATCTCATACAGTTCGTTTACACCATGAAGATCAATGTACACGTCAAATGGTCCCTCGTTCTTAAAGATTCCTGCATTAACAAAAAAAGAAGAAAAATACAGCATTAAGTGCCATCATTTCTAATTCCCCAATTTGAACTATCGGGACACTATTCACCACCAAAAGAACACATAATGAATTTATCTTCTCTTATATGTTTCAAGGATTTCAAGACAATGTCATAAAAAAATGAGAAGAAAGTATAAATAGCCTTTGTTTTGTTTTTTTTGTTTTTTTAAAACGTATACTGCAAAGCATGTTACATAAATCTGATATGCTGGTTAAAACTTTATTTTCAAATAAACAACCAAAATTGAACTTTTTAACAGTATGGAAATCGGAAAACTGTAAGGCATCCTTTTAATAAATCAGTTCTCTTCCTTTTGAAAAATTTACCCAATGTCACTTATCCGATCTTATCACAGAGGCGATTATTTATGCAATACTAATCACCCAATGCACAATACGTTATTCCTATAGTTCAAAAGCCTGTTGGCCTATGTGTCCTGTGCCAAATAAATCTTCACATTCAGAAAGCTGCTGCTTGTATGCGCTGTCTGATACCCCTACACAGCTGCTAAGTTCAAAAGACATTCAGGATTACGATCCCTGTAAAAAAGCATCCTTGGAGTGTAGGCTGTGATTTCTAACCATCTCCCAAGAAGGAAGTCATTAACACTACATGTACAAAATTAAACATAAATATTTCAGTTGCTTGTAAGGCAGCGAAACATGTCAATATGTTTAGGAAAAGACTATAGCTTTGAAACACATTCCAATCAATTCTTAAAGTAAGTTAAAGTAGTGAGACAAATAGAATATACACTGCTGCCTGTTCTACACATATCATGACTGCTAAATGGAGAAGTCGTACTAAGCCAAATAAAATTAAAGCAGAACTGACCAGTAGACGTGTTGCCGAAGACCATCCTAGTCCTTTTGCCCTTGCTCTCTACCAGGCGTTTACCAAGGTCAGCCAGTGAGGTCGGCCGAAACCATTGGGAGTCAGCCACGTCAAGGGCGAGAGGACGGACAACGTTATTGGTACCACCACATTTGGTCGATTTGCCGGCACACACTTCTCCTGTCTTGGGGCACAGATTTTTGTTCAGGTCCTAAAACAGAGGAAGCCATGGTTATCAAATATGTTTTTGGCTAACATATAGAGCATCATCTACCATAATTTCTACAATCGAACATTATTATAGCTTTATTAAGGGCAAAGGTAAAAGTATAGTAAAGTTGTTCCCGCATCCGATCCGGACATTGGGGATTGCCTTTTTGTTAGTGAGACAAATTCCTGAGCCTTCGGCATATTGTAGTAGGGTGGCCAGTTCCTTTTCACGCCACCTTTACTTCCCCAACTCGAAGTCGGGCTGGGTGGGCAGGAGGGGGTGAAAAAAGTCTGTGTCCGAACCGAGGCTCAAACCCAGACTTTCAGCTCTGGTAACGAGCATACTAAGCACTCCACCATCGGTATCGGTTTTAAAAGCTATCTTTGAATTTGTTTTCAGAAATTATAAGTCGTAATTACAAGTGTGCCTACAGTTTTAAAGACCTCCAGAAACAATACCCTGAGGCCAAAAAGAGAGGTAAAAGACTGTGAAGCTATTATGGTGTTCATCCATTTACTAAAGAAACAATTAAAATCCATGGCATGTTGGTAACAGTTTCATAAACCATAGTCTTTGCAACGTAAAGTTCTGAGATAAAGGCAGTATCTATATATAATTGTGTTTTGATTAGAACTTACTGTTTACTGACCTCAATATCAATACACTTAGCACTCGGTGTAGTATTGTCAGCAGCAAAAGACTTCATAGCATCCAAGATTGGCCGATAGCCTGTGCAGCGACACACATGGCCGTCGAAAGAGTCCTCGATGTCTTGCTGAGTGGGCTTGGGGTTTTGATGCAACAGCCTGTCGGGGTGGAGAAATACAGAAGAAGTCTCTTTTTATTTTATTTTTTTTATAGATGTGAAGAAAAACAGCCCCAAAAAAGCCCTATTATTGTTTCCTATATTGATAACCAACAAGCTTTCGATAGAATCCACCATATCAGTGTTTGGAGAAGACAGGTATTGATGGCAAACAATGAGGTGTGCCACATTCTCCACACAAGACAAACCGTGCTTAACAAAATGAAAAGTAGAAAAATACAATGCTTTGGTCATAGTAAACGCCACCAAACCATTATGAAAGAAATACTCGAATGAAGGCAAGATGTTGGGCAAAAGGGCCAAGGATGGAAAAAGAACAACGTGGACAGACGACTTCAAGGCATGGACTGGCCTGGGTATGGCAGAAGGTAAAGCTAAAATGGCAGCTGGCGACGTGAGCACTGGCGGGCATTACACGTCAACGTCTGAGCCATAGATATTATATGTGACAAGTCTTGCTCTGTCTCGTTATTTCAACTGCCTTGCTTTTCCAGTATAAAAGAAATAAAACGAAAGGAAGAAAACAGACAGAAATTAAGTGACAAACGACACATATATCGATAATTTTGTTGTCATAAGATGTCGGGACTCAAGACAGTTCACCCCAGGGGGAAGCACAATGAGAAGATGTGCATGCATGCATCTAGATGGCATCTGATAGGGAATAGAGACAAGCAAATCATGTTTGCATTCCTCTAAGGTTTTCAGATATGCAAGGGCTGGGAAGACTAAGTAAAACACAAGCGCACCGCAGTACAAAGTTATAATAAAGTGTTCGCACGCATCCGGCAAAGTTGATTATAAGTCGTAGCTGCACCTCGAATTATAATATAATTTTTTTTTAATAATGCTGCTGTGACGTAGACGCTTCAGGGGAATTGTTCTTCTGATGGGACATTTTGAAAAGCTCTAATCTATGCTGAAAGGAAAAATCTATGAGACCACAGGAAGTGCTGCAAGCTAAAAATCAAGCAGAAAATAACAGAGCTTCATGGAGGGCTCTAGGACGTCTTCACAAGCCACATTCACGGGTGACTGGTTCTCTTGTGTGTGCAATATTTGCCCAAGTTCTCATTTTCGGCAGACACCCTCGGGCAAGACTGCTTGTGTAAGACGTAGGATGATAACACACTATGTCTTTCATTTGCTAAAGTCCCAAAGATCCGAAACCAGAGTCGAACACTTTAAAGTGTAATCGTTGCTAACAAACCTTATGATTGACCACCTCTTCAGATAAATTAACGTGAATGTTGCGAGAGACTTGTGGTTTGCCGTGGGCCAGATGCACATGTCTAATAATTCAAGCTTGGAGATGCACAGACATGCTCCTAGGGTTTTTTCTATGTCGCCCACATGTAATTCTTGGGCTAGCCATGATCGAAAGTTAAATACAGAACATTTTGAAGCGCCATTACTTCAACGTTACTGAAAGAAGAGTAGGATCTTACAAAATTTGGGTAACGCAAGTTGGGTAAAAGAAATTTCAAGGTAACAAGTATACGGTAAAAGTATTTGAAAAAACAGCTCAAATACAAAAATCAAGATAAAAAACTACTGGCGTAGCTCATTTCTGTTCACAACCTATGTAATAAGAGAAAATGTGTCTTGCCACCCAAATACATTTTGTAGTTGCAATATCTTGTAGTCTTCAGTGTGAAAAAAAACCAAAACGATTCAGTTATTATTTGAAAGCTCATAAACTATATTTTCAGCTTCAGAAGCATTTTATCGTTTCATTTGAAATCCATCCCAAAATGTCCAGGAAAACAATTGTGTTCTTCCTAATGCATTTGCTCAGCTTTGCCCTCCGCACATTTCATAACCTAAAGTATCCAGTTCCAATATAATATTGATAAATGAATATCCATTATAAAGATTTAAACGGTGGCAGAAAGTGAGAGAAATGGCTTTAGTATAGCAGCGACATTTTGTATGATTTATTCCCATTTTCCCACGCCAGCACACACAATTATATTTTCGTTGGTGCAATTATTTTATATTACTTGATGTCACGCGACTTGGACTGGACATACTCTCGGGAAGCCAGGCAGCTGCATAACAAAAAAAGTGCTATTTTTGATCACAGGGTAGGAGATCTAGGGGACGGCTATGTAGAACCGGGAGAAGTGTCACAGAGAATGAGGTACAGAAAAGTGGGAAGACATATTATCTAGAGGTTATCCCAAGACAGGGAAAGGCAGAGAACGTTTATTGTGGTTTTTACCCTGAAGCAAGATGATTGATGATGACGATGACGACGATGATGATGATGATGATGATGATGATGAGGAGGAGGAGGAGGAGGAGGA
>NW_004797541.1:689345-694345 GCF_000002075.1 Aplysia californica | reverse complement strand
GCTAGTGATAGACAAAATAAAACAACAAAGGACAAGTAAAGAAGTAGGAGCAACCGCAGAGGCATTCTACAACCACCCACCCAATGGCACTGATGATGACGATCTGTCAGCACTTCTGTTTCACTTCTCAAATAGAGGGGTGACCTATCAAACAAAACAATTATTTAAGAGATTCAACGTACATCCACGGAGTTCATAAATCTATTTAGGATTCATTTGTCGCCTTGCCGTTGTGTGTGTGTGTGTGTGTGTGTGTGTGTGTGTGTATGTGTGAGTGAGTGTGTGTGTGTGTGTGTGTATGTGTGTGTGTGTGTGTGTGTGTGTGTGTGTGTGTGTGTGTGTGTGTGTGTGTGTGTTTTGTCGTTCTCTATGATCATAATATTCATTTCTATGATCATAATATTCATTTCGGAGCTTATTTGATTTTGTTGTTGTTGTTTTTTGTTGCGTTACCGCTGACAGTACGCGAATTACTTTGCTTTGGAAAAATAGTGTTTCACCGTGTACGCTGTTTTCGTAGATTTACTGGGGAGGTTAAAGCTAAAGTTATGATGAAGTAGCCGTTGCCGTAGGTCTACTGAGTTCAAGAACACCGAGTAAGAACAAGAACAACTTCATTTGACCATGGACAGACCAGGACAACAACAACTGGAAAAAAGTAAAAAGGGTAAACCCACGCTAGAACATCCTCCAACCTTGACTTTATGGAAGCATATCAATTTTAATGTGACATTTTAACCTCTAGGCCACGAGAACCCCCGTAGTTTGGGTAAAGATAAGCAGAGATCGACACAATACATCAATAATACTATTAAAAACAAGAACAATAGACTATGGAATACAGATTTAACAAAGTTGAAGTATAGAAGCAGGACAAATAATGGCAGCCTCCAGCTACCAGCTGGTTTCAATGTACAGAGATTCAAAAATGTTTTGATGATAAACAGAAAGCTGATATACGAGAGCAGGCGTTGGTTGTGTTTAACGAAATATTGAGACCAATAATGCTACAACCACAGGCCGCCAGAGGCTATTACTGAGGAAGAAAGGGTGTTAACAGCCCGACCACCCGTCACTGTTATAAACGATACCCTAAGGAGTTGCTGTGTTTTTGTCAAACTTAAAAAGATAATATAAGACACACATGTATTTAGAGATAAGACGCACAAGTGTATTATTATAATATTTAGACTCGTAGTCGTAACATCTCTAAAAGTCGGGCCGACCTGCTGCTGATCAAAATTGTCGCAACTCCTGAGCCGGAACGAGCAGCCGTTGGGAAATGGGAACAATTTATTTTGGGGATTTCAGAAAGGGCTAGACAATGATTATGGGCTGGACTGGAATGCTGATGATAGTGGAAGAGAGAAAAAAAAGGGGGGGGGGAGGGGGGGGGGGTTGTGTGCCGGCAGAGTAGAAGAAGTCAGGTGTGAATGAAACTACATTGTGATAGTGAAACTGAAGCGGCCCTGGCATGCAGAGGCGGAGGTGTGTGACCACAGTAGCCACCGCGACTGGGCATTAGGGTAAGGTTAGCAAGCTGAGGACTCCAGCAAATGCGTTAACCCTTTAACTTTAAGCTTTAAATCACCGAAGACGTGCGTTCTGGTTATCATTCCACACCTCTTCAAGACTTGCTGTTTGGGGGCATAACTTCTTTATTCAAACATATATTTCGAGTTCATTTTCTCTTCCTGAAACTTTAAAAGGCATGCAGCAACATTCATACTATGAAATGTGCAAACTAATGTTAATGTTATTTCGAAATGTGCCGTAACGTTGTCTCTGCTCTGCTGCTGATCGGACAAGTTCGCATATTCCATAGTATACATTATGTTCCATGCCTTACTTAGTTTTCAATAAAGAAAACAGAACTGAACAATCTGTATGATTGCAAAGTTATACTCTGATTTGAAGTGCCACAAAAGAGTCTTCAAGGTTTATCTAGTGATCAGAATGCTTGTCTTCAAAGAGTTACACTATCTCGTCTCCGGCGCACCAGTGGCTCGGAATGTTTTCTTACAATATAGACACGAATTTGATTGTTTTGTTTACGGGGGGATACGGCCAGTTTACGGTGAGAGAATGACCACAGAATGTGGGGAATGTGATCGGGTGGGGTGGGGTGAAAAAATGGTATGGGTTTAACGCCCCTATCAACACTATTAGGTTATTTAAGGGGCGGGACCTCCTAGTTTAACGTCCGTCTCCGATAGGACCGGGGTGGGGTGGGGTGGAAGGGGCTGAGACTTCACATGGTTTACTGAATTTCATTTATTTATTTTGTGTGTGTGCGTTGGTGTGAATTTTTGTGTGCATGTGTTTGTGTGTGTGTATTTGTGTGTATGTGTGTAAGTGTGTGTGTGTGTGTGTGTGTGTGTGTGTGTGTGTGTGTGTGTGTGTGTGTGTGTGTGTGTGTGTGTTTGTGTTTGTGGTTACGCTACCGGACTCGTAATCGAGAGGTTACGGGGTAGGGGGTTCGAGCCGCGGGCTCGACGTTGTGTCCTCGGGAAAGGCACTTTACACAAATTTTCCACACTCTACCCAGATGGAAATGGGTACCCGGCCAAGGATCGCGAAAGATCTTGTCAGTATGTTAGTGTTTTAGGGCCAATAACGGCTACTCGCACTGTGTATGCTTCCCAGAAAGTTGAGTTTGTTTCAGAATGCTCCCTTTGCATTAAAGGTGAAGAGTTTAACAATTGCACCACAGATGTCGGTACAGACAAACAGACAGAAGGACAAACAGGCAGACTGACAGGCAGAGAGACAGGCAGACAGACAGACAGACGGATAGACAGACAGACAGATAGACAGACAGACAGACAGACAGACAGACAGACAGACGGCAGACTTCAGTTTCTCGAAATGGCCCTTCCTTCTACATTCATACTCAACAACAGCAATTCATTTCAGCCAAAAACATTTCTTTCGTCAAGGCTGTGTGAAACCAAGCTGTTATGACAAACTGAAACCGAAGGATTTGAGCGTCTTATTTTTCTTGGACAAATACAACTATCACGTGACGCGCCCTGTCCTTGTTATTGTACTCTGAGCACGACCTCCTCGGGTAAAATCATGTCATAAACCAGGATGGGATGTCTGCACATGAACAGTTTTAGAAAAATCACATTCACCCAACACTGCTTGTCTGGACCTCTTGGTTACGATATCTTTTTTTTTTCTCAAACGGCAAACGGCAGTTTAACGTAAGCAAATAAAATATCGTTCAACGTCCAATAAAATGCTATGGGTTTTTTATGGTAAAATTGGCATTAGTCTCTTTTGCTCCTATATGTAACCTACAGTGCTGCTCTGGTCCCAGTTTGGTATTTATTTATTCACTAAACAACGTCACAACTGAAATCATAATCGTAATTTGTTGCATACTCTCATGGACAAATTTTAGTTTTAGAAGATTTGGGAGATAATCTGCCTCGATCTCCTCTGTGATGAAAGAGACGAAAGAGATTAAGGGAAGAAGCAGAGGAGTGTCAGCTCTTTCAGGGAATAACACGAAATACAACACCCCAAACAGAAAACAAAAAGGTGATATAACAATACGTCTCCTAATCTCCAAGTAGGAATCGAACTTAAGTCTTTACCATGCAACGTAAAAGAGCCTAGACCAAACCATTACACCATGAACATTGGTTAAGATCGCAGCTGTTCGCTTAGACTCTGGAACACTTTGTTTGTTTGTTTCAGCAAAGAGAAGCACACTGACACAATAATGGTCATTTAGTGCTGGAAAAAAGTAAGACGGACAGACAAAAACAACAGATGGAATGTAAAAGAAAAAAGGACCTACCAATGGCGCCCTCCAACTACCCGCCTTTAGAGCACTCAAGAACAGATGCCATAGGAACTCAAAGGAACTCTTTTTTTTGGGGGGGGGGTGGCAAGCAAGTGTTTTACAGGGCTCGCATCTGCATACGGTCTTATGATAACGCGGGACACATTAAACACTTTCAGTTCGTAGGAAATTTTGAATTTTGCCCGTGTGGCGGCCGAAGCCCACTCTTATCGATTTTAGACCACCAAGGAATCTTTAACGTGCGCAACTTGCACATGGAACCTCCGATATTTTTCGCCCTTGTCCTAGAAGGCTAGGTGTAGATCTTTCCCACAGAAGATCACGGCGTGTGGCTGAAAGATAGCAGTAAGAAGGAGCCAAGGAGTAGCAGTAGAAAGGCTGCAGAAAGAGTTAGGAGACCAGACGAGTGGGCAAAGGAGGTGAAGGGGTGGGGGCAGAAAGTGGAGATAAAAGCAGGAGACAGAACATTGCTAGAGACCAGGAAAGGAGGTGAAAGGAGACAATTTTAGAGAAGCAAATTTTCCGTCGCTACCCGGATTCGAACCCGAGATCTTAGTTGAATGAGAGATGAACACCTTAACCTCTTAGCCACGAGAGCCCGCGTATGAAATTCATTAATATTTTTAAAAAGAAAATACAAACAACCAGCTGTAGAAGAAGCTGGTTGTTAGATCTACAGTGGTGTCCCAACGATCAGCTAGACAACGAGATAGGTGAAGAAAACGATTAACTTCAGCCACAGCAAGGCCAAGAACATCGACACAATCATTATCAAAAGACGAAGTGAAGATTGCAGCCTGTCATCCGTAAACAGTATACAGCATAGTTACTCTCTGAGCTTCAAGGTAACAGGTAAGGACACCGAGGCGAGGTTACGTGTATTTGAATCTGGGTCAACGGAGCTTGACCACCGGGGAATCTCATTACTGCCGGGCAGTGTGGGGTTAGTGGACACAGCAATGTTTGGTTTTCGCTGAGTAATGGGTTACGAAACCTTCGTATACTGATCGAGCCCGAAGGCCTATGGCCTAGACGGTCAGAGAGAGTAAGAACGTATAGCCTATGGCCTAGACGGTCAGAGATAGTAAGAACGTATAGCCTATGGCCTAGACGGTCAGAGAGAGTAAGAACGTATAGCCTATGGCCTAGACGGTCAGAGAGAGTAAGAACGTATAGCCTATGG
>NW_004797541.1:685703-687006 GCF_000002075.1 Aplysia californica | reverse complement strand
GAGAGAGAGAGAGAGAGAGAGGGGGGAGGAGAAAGATCGAGACAGGCAGACAGACCGACACAGAGAGTTAACAAAAAACATAATGAAAGGCCATGGAACTGACAAACTATGCGTGAATCCAAAAGCAAAACAAAAACAAAATCAAACAAACAGAAGCAGCTACTCGGTATCCAATTACCTTACACAATAACGCGACCGTGCAAAGGGATGAATTTAGTTAAAACATGTTAATGAAGCCCGATGAGAGAGGTAGCGACAAAAAACAGTTTTGAACTAGGAAGAAACGAGAGTAATCTCACTGACACAAACTGTCAACACGTTTAGGGGTAACTTGCGACAAATGCATCATGCTGAGCTCGACAGGTTTTAGGACTCTACAGAAAAAAGGAAAAAGCAATAAAGACTGCAAAAGCCATCAAGAAGGAATGTGAAATCTGAACTGCCTATACTAGCGAGTTTGGAATTGGAGGCCAGTAAAAATTCTGGAGTCTTTGCAAAACAAGGCTATCAGATCCTACCCCACTCCGAAGTTGTTGTACCACCAACCTCTGAATCACCGACTCCGACACAAGCATACAACACGACATTTCAGCACTGTTACAGTTCTATTAGTAAATTACAACCGTTCTATGGAAACTACAAGTTATCTTCATCATCACAGAGCTATTTGTCGTAAGGACGGAAGTGTACAAACATGTGCCATTACGTCATTCAAAATTATTGTTGTAAAACCCTCAGCGAGGTTTATGACTGTTAGCTTTTCAACCGCGTCCTTCCTCAAGGACATGTGCAATTGCACACGTTCCTTGACAGTTAAGAACTATAAAAAGAGCTAGCAAAATGACAATTTGAGTCTTAGAGTTTGAATAAACAAAATCACACGGACAGGATTATTCTGTGCTGGAAAAAAGCAAGACAAACGTACAGAAACAAAAGAGCAAAGAAAATAGGAAAGTTAGACTTATTGTAAAACAAATTTCCCCAAGGGATCTATAAAGCAGGATTTATTTCATACAAAGAAGAAATAGACTCTGAATACAGAAAATCACATCGACCCAACAACGATCATTCTATATTGAGATAAAGCTATACAGAAAAACAGAAACAAGCGAGCAGCGAAGGAAAAGAAAAGAAAAGGACCCAACCAATGACGACCTCCAACCATCGATAAGAAGGACAAAACAACAACAAATTAAACAAAAAGAAAAATAATAAATCATACTTACACGTTTCTATTCATAAGCTGACAGACAGAGAGAGAGAGAGACAGAGAGAGAGAGAGACAGAGAGAGAAAGAGAGAGA
>NW_004797541.1:683391-685603 GCF_000002075.1 Aplysia californica | reverse complement strand
AGAGAGAGAGAGAGAGAGAGAGAGAGAGAGAGACAGACAGACAGAGCCAGAGACAGACAGACAGACAGACAGACAGACAGGCAGGCGGGCAGGCAGGCAGGCAGGCAGGCAGGCAGGCAGGCAGGCAGACAGACAGACAGACAGACAGACAAGCAGTCAGATTGACAGACAGACAGGCAGACTTTAAAAGCGATGAATTTACCATGAATTGTTTTAATGGATGGGTCAATAACAAAGCTCACAATGAATTCAATAAATACTGATTCTCGCACTCACCAATATGCCGCTCTCCATTCACCACAAATTCGATATCCTTGGGGTCGTTTGGCCTGTTGACAAGATAGAGTAATTTATTGTAATGATAGAACGTTAGACAAGGACAAAAGGTCTTGCTTAAAATAATTGTAAAAAGCACGAGACTCAAAGTCGTGAAATATATTTATGTAAGACAGTTGGTAATGTTTGTTTTGAGTAAATTTATGTTTATGCATGGGAACTTTGACCCCTAACATCCAACTTCCTGTTGTTGGCCACAGTCAGACAGTTGCGTTGTAGTGGCATCTTAGCTTATTACACGTAGGTTTCTACATTACTCATAAAGGTCCAGGGGGATCTATGGGGCTACTGGTTGAATGAATGAAGGACGAAAGGAAAGAAGGGAGGAAGAAACCTACGAACGAATCAAAATGAACGAATGAATGGTCTCTTACGAGAAAGTTTGTTTGGTCATGTTTATGGGTTGGCAACAAATTCGGCAGAGTACGCTCTCTCTCTCTCTGTCTCTCTCTCTTGTCTCTCTCTCTCTCTCTCTCTCTCTCTCTCTCTCTCTCTCTCTCTCTCTCTGCTGTTGTTCCTTTTGCGGCTGCCTTGAATGAAGATTGAAACAGCGTTGCTGATATTCCGATAAAAGAATGTCTATACCTGTGTGCTCTCGATCGTTATGATATCAACCTGCCATTTCAGTCTGGGTTTATATATTCCCCAGTCAGAAGGTGGATTTTATTGTGAATGATATCCTTGTGCTTTTTTTGGAAAAAAAGTCACGTATTAATCTCCGAGAGAAGTGGTTCTTGCTTAATTACTTTTTCTGCTCTCTTTATGCTTTTGTTGATTCTCAATGTTTGATGTTTGGTAGCATTCCCGCCATAACCCATATTTCCAAACAAAAATATACTTTCCACTGTATTGTGAAAGAATAAAACATCGCCATGAGGGGGGAGGCACATTCAACCTCATACCCCTGTACTAGCAGAAACAAATCTGTTTTATTTCTCCTTCAGTGAATAAAACAACAAAAGATGATGAAATTTTAGTGATTTTAGTAAGCTACTGTGGCAACTTTCACTATTTAAGAACAAACCAGTTTCTTTAGAAAACATAAATCAAGGTACCGGTACAAAAGTTTTTAAAATGCACAGAAAACTAAGGCAGCCAACCCGGTACCGGGACTAATACTGAGGGTAATTTGCAATTTACAAAAATAAATAAAAAGAAGTTAAATCCAGATATCTAGATTCTAGATAATGTTTCACATGATCGTCAGTCGTGGCAAGCTGGAAAATAATAAATGGGGGGTATGGAATAAGGAGCAGGGGGCGCGCAAAAAACCCTTAAAATTAATAAGAACCTGGGGGGGGGGGGGCTTATTCGATAAAGTACGGTGGAGAGCCTTAGCTGGTTCTGAACATGAGGAAGAGAGCAATAAGACCCGGTTCACTCACACCTACCACTGGGCCAAATAGTATTCTGCCTTCGGAAAGACCTCTTCTTCTATTTGTATCTAGCAGTGCAATAAACCCATACAAAAACTTAGTTACAAACAAGCGCCTGTTGGATTACGTTATAGTTGCAGCTCTCCAAACGAAGGGCATCAAGCTCATAAAACTAATATTAATCACTTGATGAGACGCACCGATATTCCGTATTAAATTACTTATACCAGCAATTGGACGTCAAACTCATTATCCAGTCAAACGTACTGAATGTTCAGAAGCGAACTCATCTGAATAAAAATCATCATCCTATATGGGAGTCGTGTAAAACGTAAAAGGAAGGAAGGAAGGAAGGAAGGAAGGAAGGAAGCAAGGAAGCAAGCAAGCAAGCAAGCAAGCAAGCAAGCAAGCAAGCAAGCAAGCAAGGAAGGAAGGAAGGAAGGAAGGAAGGAAGGAAGGAAGGAAGGAAGGAAGGGAGGGAGGGAGGGAGGGAGGGAGTG
>NW_004797541.1:681734-683291 GCF_000002075.1 Aplysia californica | reverse complement strand
AAGGAAGGGAGGGAGGGAGGGAGGGAGTGAGGGAGGGAGGGGGGGAGGAAGGAAGGAAAGAAGGAAGGGAGGAAGGGAAGAAGGAAAGGAAGAAAGATAGAAAGATGCAGAGCTGTGGAGCCAAAGTTAAAATCGCACCTGAGCATCAAGCTCGAGTGAATTAGTTTGGGAATACGGTCTTATTCACGATTTCTCTATTAACCTAGCGTCAGTTGATTCCCATTGTTTTACTTTGCTACGGTGTGCTGACGCAATTCTCAGGTTGGTCTAAAGTAGTGCTTGTCAACCCTTTTGCAGCTAGCACCCATTTATACCCTCTTTAAGAGGTTAAAATTTTCGTACTAACTACCCACATGTACACATGTTTCTAAGTGGAGCATAAATACTTGCAACTACCTGAGTGACACCCAGCACCAACTAAAATGACCAGTCGCTCACAAGTGGACAATATCACCAAAGTTGGCAAGCGCTTTTCAAAATTTAGCGCAAACAACTTTCTGAAACTCTCTGTTATCACCAGGTAAACGTTTTCTACACTGCAAGTAGGCTGAAGACAGATTCTATCCTTATCACTTATCACAACACGCACTATAAAGTGCACATGTGCCCGGGTAGTTTTCGCAACACATAAAATTGTGAAGTAGGATATAAACTACTGTATTTAATTATTGCAACAGCAAAAAGATTTCCGTACCTGTGGAACATCTGTCTTGTCATGCTCATTGCCATGATGATGGTTTTCAGTTGTCAGCAACCGCCGGTCAGTTCGTACACCACAGATAAGGGTTTTAAAAAGAAAACCGTTTGACACTAGTGGAAAACCCTGGTCTCGTGCTATGGAAGTGAGTGCAAGCCGGCAAAATTTCAAAATACTAAAGCCAAAAATATATCCGATGCTTCGCTGGCGTGAACACTTATATTCTAGCTACTAGCTGTGTTTTGAACAGGTATGTATGCATGCGGTCGATTGCCGATTCTCTCGAGCGAATGACGAATAGCTGAGAGGTAGACCTACATTTATGTACAACTGATTAACTGGCCTACTGAGAGAGAGAGAGAGAGAGAGAGAGAGAGAGAGAGAGAGAGAGAGTTTGTCTGCGCGTGGAGGGGGGCTCAGAAAGAAAGGCTGGTAGCCTTGGCTGGTAGGTATCGAAACCAAGTATTCCACACCGAGTATTTCGAAAATTTTATCAGTAGGCCTATTTGCTGACCCTTTACTTAATAAAGGTATCAGCCACTTGGGTTTCCATGTTCAAAGCGTTAATTCATGACTTTCGATATTTTTCTCGCTTTGTTATGATAAACACGGGACTTGAAAAACAAACAAACAACAAACTCCCTAGATTTTAAAAAACGCAAAACTAGGCTTATAACCCGGAGCACAAATTCTACCCTTAGGGTGGGATAACAGTATGATGGCAAACAAAAGGAAGCGTCCAAAAGCTGTCGCCACTTCCACTACCACTACCGCTACCACTACCACCATCCCCACAACCACCACCACCTTCTTCTTCTTCTTCTTCTTCTTCTTCTTCTTCTTCTTCTTCTTCTTCTTCT
>NW_004797541.1:675046-679016 GCF_000002075.1 Aplysia californica | reverse complement strand
TCTCTCTCGCTCTCTCTCCCCCCCTCTATCATTGTATCTCGCTCTATGTCGTTGTCTCTCTGACACACCCCACCCCCCTTTCATCCCCTTTAATAACTCTTCCAGTACCTTTTCTTTGGCCATAGGTTCTTTAGCTCACCGTCTTCCCCTACAAAGTATACGGGATATCCTGCAAGAAAAACAAGTTTAATTCAATGCACTTCACCCACTCGCGTTGGTCCTATTGGAAACGAACGTTAAATTCGGAAACCCAGCCTGTTGAATAACCTCAGGGTGTGTATTTAGGAATAATCCCTTACTATTCATGTACACAGACAGTTTCACCAACTTCATACGTCAATACATATGTCAAATCCTACCGAAACTCTTGCATTACTCATTAGATTCGGTTGAAAACATTTTGGTCAACTCCATATAGAGGCAAAATTTAGATTCTATATTGGCACATTTATCATATCGATCATTACCATTCTGAGCTGCTATGCGCACCTTAGGGAGAAATTGAACGTGTAATTTTTTCATCAAGCTCTAGTTTTATAACGAGCGTGGAGTATGTAATTAAGACAAACGTATCTTGTGACGCAATTTTGTTTAATAATAATGAACATCGAGCTAAACTCAGCATGATAATAATTTATTAGACTGAATTGAGTTCGATGTCGAGCCAGTGTCACATAAGGGCGGACAAAAATTATACGAAACCCCCCCCCCCCCTCCCAAACCCCACCCCGACCCCAGCCCATTCCCCTTCACTACTCTTGTCCTAGCATTTTCCCCTCTCTTCGTATTGTCGATACGCGCGGTTTGTTGGTGGTGAAACTGCAATAACACCCAGTTTGTAGTCAGTTCTCCTTTCAGAGAAGAAAATTACTACTTTATAAAATGAGAACCCTGGGACACTATTCCTAGCGAATACATAGCCTACTTCAATAGCCAGAAAGAGCCCACCCGAGCACGTGTTCAAAGGGCTCGTATTTGCCTCTATTGCATAAGCACACTGCGTTATGTGAAGTAAGTTGAACGGGAAACGAGACAGCTGTTGGTGTTAGACTGTAACTGTAACGTGTGATGGGGAATGAGTAGGTCTTGCCATAGTGATTGGTAGTGTTAAAAAAAAAACTCTTTCAATGCTACTACGTTTCTTTAGAAGTGACGACTTTGGCTTATAATATTAATCTATATCTGTCATTGGACTGAGAAAAGTGGGCAGAGCCTAAAGAAACACGTTCAAACAACAGTTATTGCAAATAAAGAAAAGCCTTGAGGGTAATTAATTATCGCCCGCTCAATAGTCCAGGAATGCACCCTTCAAAAATAACTATGGCAATTTCCTAGATAATCGGAAAGGTACTATTATTTACAAGTAGATCTATGTCTCCATTTTATAATACTAGCTCCCTTGTATGTAAAATATTAAACGCGTCTTTAAAATATGACATCAAATTGCGGAGACCCCAGATGCTAGTGCTTGGTCAAGAAAGTTCAGAATGATGGGCTGAAGTTTACTTTTACCCTCTTATCTATCTCCCTCTATCTCTCCCCCCCCTCTCTCTCTCTCTCTCTCTCTCTCTCTCTCTCTCTCTCTCTATCTCTAGCTCTCTCTCTAGCTCTCTCTCTAGCTCTCTCGCTCTCTCTCTAGCTCTCTCGCTCTTTCAGCCTTTGTCCATCTCTGACCTCCCTCTTTTTTCCTCTCTTTGATCTTACTCTCCATCTCTCTCTCTCTCTCTCTCTCTCTCTCTCTCTCTCTCTCTCTCTCTCTCTCTCTCTCTCTCTCTCTCTCCTTTCTCTCTCTCTCTCGTTGCTAAGACAAAGTTAATGACTCCAGAGTCCTGAGACTCAAAAATCAAACATTGCATGCGACGTTGCCGCCGTTGCAAAGATGGGCACTCTGCGAGCACGAAAACCCAGTTGTCAAGACAAAATAGCCCAATTCGTCAGGGTCATAAGATAAATGTCTAAGTCATTTTAGCCGTTTCGAGAAAATGAGGAAAACAAAGTATTTTGGTTTTTTTTTCGTATTTTGACCAAAGTTCTCATGACCGACTCCAAACTTGGTTTTGTTTCTTATTTTTGTACGCCCTTATCATCTTGTGATGCATACCCCACATTTTATAATAATAAGAATCTATTGCATGCTTAAGTAGGCTACGTCCTTACATCTGACCCTGAAGTATCTCAACAGGACACGGTAAAAGTATCGAAAAAGACATTTCGAGTTTTGAGTGTATCGGCAAGGCAGTGAGGAAAATAAATACTGTATTAGAAGCGAACGTCAACGAAATAGATATATCTAACCGTTTGCGCCTCGAGATTAAACAACACAAATTCATCATTTTTAAAAATCGATCGTTCTGTTGATACCAAGAGCTCGCTTTTTAAAAAAAATGAACTCAAATTCATCATTTGAAAACATCGATCGTTCTCTTGATATCAAGCGCTCGCTAAAATAAAATATATAAAAATCTAACTCGAAGTGGAACAACAATTTTGATATCTGTAAAGAATAATTTATTTAAATTTAACTCGCAATAACGTGCCTTCAATCACCCCTCCCCCCCACCCCGCGCGCCCACCTTTCCCCATAACGGGTAACCTTTCTGCTTCTAACGAAGGCGTTCGTCAGTCAGGTTTCAGATTATGCTGAATCATGTCAGCCACATTGTCATGCGCCTCGCTCGCAGCAGTGTGGCCCTCTGACACTAGGGTTAAATAATAAACGACAACACATAAAACATGCTGTCTGAAATCTGAACGTATTGGCTCCAGTCTCGTATGGCAATAATATAATTTGACAAAGCTTGTTACACGAGAATGTTGGCTTTTTAAAATATAAATAGCGTTTAATTTCTTCTGAGGCTCTTTAATTTTGGCAGTAGATCTTAAATATTATTACATGTATTCGTATCAGTTTATTCTGCATGCCGACTTAACATAATGACGTTGGTCTTAAACACAAGCGAGGTGAGAGGTAGCCCGATTATTACAGCAATCAAGCTCTTTGTTTTATTAGAATCATGTACATGTATAAAGAAACTAAAATGGGGATGCAAAAATTTAATAGGCAAGCTATTTTTTTAACCCTATACGAAAGTAAATAATATAGGCTTGGCCCATAAAGTCACCTCGTTCAGTTCAAAGTTCAAGCGGCCGCCTTGTTTGATTTTACGTGCTTGGTTAAAAACTAGGACTCTGTAGTCTTTTGTACAAAACTGGACAGACTTTTTGAAGGCTTTTTCCCTCCGAACTGTTTTCGCTTTGTAGGCTTTATGTCCTTGGGGAGGAAAAAGGGTGAGATTCTTTGATGTAAAAGATTGTAACGGTAGACGGACTGAAGGGACGCATAGAAAGATAAAATTTTCTAAAACTAAAACTTATAAATCAACGATATCCAAATAAAACGACACAATTATGTCCATGCCTATGTGTATGTGTGTGCTGTATGTGTACATTTCCATAAAAATATATATACATAATTATATAGTTGTGTAGGATATTATATACGTTAACATATAAATAATACATGTATAGAATTTTACCATAATAAACTAAATGAACAAAAAATCAAGAGGTTTTAAATTACATTGTATTATTATTTTATTTATTATTTGGTGCTTGAAGGTCACAAATGAAGCCATAATCTAGCAATGATGGAATAAATAATTATTTTCCTATATTTCACACCATATTAGGGTTTATTGCATTATGTTATATAATGTTTCATTATATTCATCTTATAGATGTATAATTTCTGTGTCTCCCTGTCTATACACATAATATATAATATATATTTGGTGTATATTTCTTTTAAATATCTTTTCCTGCTGAACTTTTATTTTGCGGGCTGTTCAAGGGCGCTACTATTTGGTCTTACTTCTTTACTTACCCTTTTTACTATCCCTATGTCTTGCTTTCTTCCCAACGCTGAATGACCCTTGTCGGGTCGATACATTTACACATATGCTTTATATAT
>NW_004797541.1:668799-673911 GCF_000002075.1 Aplysia californica | reverse complement strand
CGGTAAAATCCTCTTCTTTAGCCTTATGGTATAGTCTACTTTAGTCTACAAAAGAAAAAGATATTTAAAAAACTGTTCATAGAACTTGACTGTCCGGTTTAGAAGTATGAGCACTGCCCAATGGATAAAAGACCGTCATTCCTCCAGGTTATTCGGAATCTAATATTTTAGTTGATTTCCCCTACACGTTTTATGAAATTGCCGGAACTGGTCACATGGGCTATTGGCTATCGCAGAAGCTATACAAGTCATCTTAACCATTTCTTCTATGTTATTTGAGAAAATGTATTCTCCTCTGCAGATGCATTGGAAATAGTCAGATATTGATGGACGAACTAGAAGGCGTTTTACCTCTTGCTAGGTTAACAATGTAATCGTAGCAAAGTCTTATCAAGTACCTGTAGTTAAGGAGCTGACCTCTGATTGGTAGTACATGTATCTTGAAAGTGAAGTAACCGGTGAAACTTAACGATTACGGACATTGTAGATTACAGAGGACTGAATAAATACCAAATGTTAACATTCCCATTTGCTTAAAAAAACTACCTGAAAAGTAGATTCCTAAAAATTTAATGGCCCCAAACCAGCAGTTAGGGGGCTCTCGTGGACTAGAGGTTAACGGGTTCGGCCCTCATTCAAAGGCCCCGAGTTTGAATCCGGGTTGCGACGGAACAATTTTCTTTTCTAAAATTGTCTCCATTCACCGCTTTCCCTGCTCTCCAACAATGGTGTGTCGTCTGCCCAACCCCCTCACCCCCTTTGTCCCCCCTCTGGGCTCCTGGCCCTTTCTGCAGCCTTTCTATTGCTACTCCTTGGTTCCTTCTTACTGCTGTTTTTTCAGCCACACCGCTGATCTTCTGGCAGGAAAGATCTACACCTAGCCTCCACGGTCGGACAGGGGCGAAAAATCTCAGAGGTCTGGTATGCAAATTGCGCACGTTAAAGATCCCTTGGTGGTCTAAAATCGATAAGAGTAGGCTTCGGCCGCCATCATGGCAAAATTCAAGATATCCTTCGAACTGAAAATGCTTGGTGTGTCCAGCGCGCTCATATGACCGTATGCAGTTGCGAGCGCCGTAAAACACTTGCCAAAACCCCCACACACAAAACAGCAGTTAAAGACAATTGGCCACTAACTTTAGCGGGCTTTCAAGGATCGTGTGTGTGTGTGTGTGTGTGTGTGTGTGTGTGTGTGTGTGTGTGTGTGTGTATGTGTGTGTGCGCGCGTGTGTGTGGGTCTGTGTATGTGTGTATGTGTGTGTGTGTTTGTTCGTGAGTCTATACGTTTAAAGCTGCTATTACCACTAATATCGAACGGAATCCAGGGAAGACACTGGAACGCTAAAGACAGTTAGATCAAGGTTAATTTCACCTGCAACTCAAATGGACAAGGCGGAAAAAAGCCTAGCAAAGAGTGAGATCAAGGGAAGTAGTAAATCTATTACTCCCCAGAAAAGTAAATTATTGATTACTTCCCTTGCAAGATATTTTTCTCCTTCTCATATAATAATACTTGTTCAGTGATTTACTACCTGCCAGAAACTGCCACTGCAACATAAGGGATAAACAGATGTTAGCGCTTTCAGGCTATTTGGATGTTAAGAAGAACAACTATTTGTTCAGCTAATCCGAAAAGGGAGGTTGTAGGTAGCTTGAAAGACTAAGAAATTGACTAAAAGCATGTTCATCAAGTTGAGCAAAGCAGGCTATGTGACATTATCCCTGCACCCACGCAAAATTAAGCGACTGACAAATGTGGGCAAGCAAGTGGTCAAATTTCCAGCTCCTTGAGTAGCAATCTAGAACTCTATAACATCAAAGTTGGCTCGTCTTTACCCGACAACTTCTCTTTTTTAATCAATTTTCCGGACTTTGGCTCACTACGGGGCTTTAAAAAAAATATTGTGAAGGTCGAGAAAACAGTATGGTGGGAAACAATGGGAATATACCAAAATAGAACAGCGCCATTGCATAATTCAAATAGTGACACAAGAGGTGAGATTTAGGGGATGTTCTGTGGAGCATTGTTTGTCTATGTACACAAGATAAAGAAAAAGAGAAAGGTCAAAGAACACGCGACGCCATCATGATCAGGGCACTCTGTCAAAATTGATCATACTCGGAAAAAATCTGGAGCGTCTAACGTAGGAATCCGATGACTAGGTAAAAAATTCGCGAAGATTTTCAGTGTTGTTGTTTTCATCACGATGAGCTATTGATTATTTGCTGCAATTGCAGTACAAAAGTCAGCAGAATGTCGGTGGTTGCACCAAGGGCATAGCGAAATCTCCCAAGTCCCAAATGCAACCAGGCTGGTTTCGGGTTGGTCATTAAGATTTGTTTTTACGAACCAAGAAGCACAACCTCTAGGGTTATGCCTTAATAATTCTGCACCTCTTTGTAACATTCGTCGCCTTAGAACTATTTTGTCCGAAGTCTACTTGAATAATAAATAAAGATGCACTTTGGACCAAATGTTTCTGAGGCGACGAAAATTTTGTGAAGGTTTGTGGCACGGGCACTGCCGCATGCCTGAGTAACCAAACCTCTGTTCTTGTCACCAACTTTGCATCTCAGAAACAGTGAAGGACTTTTAAATTTTGATACTGTTCTCCTTTTGCAGCAGATACATGTATACTTTTACTTTTATCAGCTGCTGGTACCCTTTTTGAGTGTCACGTGAAGAAAGAGACGTCTCTCTGCCTCCAGCTGGAAAGCTTGGGTCAGGGGGATGCCGTCAGTTGTTAATGTTTCCCTGACTCCATCTATCCAGGTCTCTCTCGGTCTCCCTCTAGCCCTGTTGCTATCGAATTTAGATACATGTATAACATAATAAATTAACAGGATTTTAACCGAATTATAGGCGTCGACTGAAGTAAGCAGTTTTTTGGTTCTGAAACACTCTGTGTGTTGAGTGAAAACAATGATCACCATGGTGCATAGACGGTGAGCGGGGCTCAGAGCAGAGAAGCGCAACACGGGAGGGGGGGGGGGCTTAACTGTCTGGTTTCTGTGACGATGTCTGAGCGTTTGTTGACTTTCACTACCTGTTGTGAGTACAATGTATGAGAGGGCAAAAAGAGAGGAGAGACACGCAAACTCTCATGGTCAAGAGGTAAGAGAGAGAGAGGGGGGAGAGGGAGAGAGAGAGAGAGGGAGAGAGACAGACAGACAGACAGACTGACAGACAGACTGACAGACAGACAGACAGAGACAGAGAGAGAGAAAGAGAGAGAGAGAGAGAGAGAGAGAGAGAGAGAGAGAGAGAGAGAGATTACCGTCGGTTGTCTATATTTTTATGTTCCACTCGGACCAAAAGCGAGAATGAAGTGAAATTGCATTACTATGGTAGGTAGTACAATACAAACTCACCAGCAGCTTTGAAAAGACAATTAATGAGCTTACATCTTAAGCAAAGATGGGAAATTACTTCCAAAACTACTCAACCCAGACGCTTGCCACAGACAACAAGAAGAGTTCCAGCCATCATATGGAGAACATACGGAAGCATCCATACTTCTCAGTGAAATTGAAAAGGCACTCAAAAGTAGCCCCAAGAACAAAGCCCCAGGACCAGATGACACAAAACCCCAGGACCAGATGACATCACAGTGAAAGCCATAAGAGCTTGTGGAAACACCGGCGTACTGTGGCTAAGGCGAATTTTCATTAGAGCCTGAGAGCAAAGGAAATGCCAAGAAGACTGGCAGAAAGCCATAGTGGTCCCACTATGGATAAAAAAAGGGCAACAACCAGGGCAGCGCAATGTACAGGGGCATCTCTTTATTAAGTCACGTAGGGAAAATATACACAAAGATACTAGAACACCGGATAAGACCCATTGTAGAGAGAAATCTGAGCAACGCTCAGTTTGGATTCCAAAAGGGAAGAAGATACACGGATGCTGTATTCGCATTAAGACAGATATGCGAGAAAACAAACGAACACAACAAAGAATCCAACATCGTCTTCATAGACCAGGAGAAGGCTTTTGACAGAGTAAACCATGCAAAACTCTGGAAGACACTCGAAAAGTATGGCGTCAGAGGGCAACTGTTAGATAATGTCAGAGTTCTATACACCAACCGCAAAAGCTCAATAAGAACGAAGGAAGGCAATACAGGCTGGTTCAAAGTAAGATTTAGAGTACGACAGATATGCGTTCCACCTCTCCTTTTGTTTATAATATATATAGACATAATAACGCAAGACGCAAACCAAAGCCAAGAAAGCCTAAATAAACTTCTGTGCGCAGACGACCAATGTCTTATTCACCAAAACCAACAAAGCTTCCAAAATCACACTACCGAACAGAACAACAGTTGCAAAAGATTTAACATGGAGATAAGCACATCAAAAACAGAACTTATGAAAGTGAGCCGAAACCATAGTCCCCTGAACATCCATGTTAATAATAAACAACTGAAACAGGTGAAGGAATTTAGATATCTTGGCAGTCCTTTTTTTTTAAAACGGGTCCATAGACAGAGAAATAGAAAAGCCAACCCGAAAAGCCAACGCTGTCACCTACCGGCTCCATGGACACAAAGAGAGGGCTTATCGCCTCAATATTCATACTAACATTATGCTACCAGTGCAAGACCAGGACATTAAGTAAAACCCATGAAAGCAAAATCACTGCATGCGAAATGAAATGTCTCCGCAAAACCCTTAACTTCACAAGACGAGACAGGCAGAGAAATGAGGAAGTAAGAGCAGCTATCGGCAGTGAGTCCTGCATGCATTACATAGAAAGACAGAGAATAAAATGGTTTGGCCATCTGGTACGTATGTCACTCGGCCAACCAGCCTCGAGAGCCTACAACACCAAGCACTCGGGCAATAGAGGATGTGGAAGGCCACGCAAAAGGTGGAACGAGGGTGTCAAGGAAACCCTGAGAAAACATAATATCACAACTTAAAGAGCTGCGGAGCTGGCCTTCCATAGAAAACTGCATCTCCCCGCAACGCTTAACGGCAATAGAGGATGACAAAGTAAAGTAAGTATCAATAAAAATTGTACTCTTTTTACCTCGTCAAATATTTACCATTCGTGTTTATCAATTACAACAACAAAAAACATCAGCAAGAAAAGAAAGGAAACAACAACCT
>NW_004797541.1:666029-667843 GCF_000002075.1 Aplysia californica | reverse complement strand
ATGATGATGATGATGATGATGATGATGATGATGATGATGATGATGATGATGATAATAATAATTATTATAATGATAATAGCAGTAATGGAGCGCATATCCACTCTCAGCAGCATGCTCTATGGGCATTACAATACTCAGAAGCATTCTCGGCTTTTGGGAAGTACACTGTGCAAGTTGCGGATTACATGACGTCAAAAACTAACATGCTGACAAGATCTTTCACTGTCTTTAGCCGGGCACCCATTCCCACTTGGGTGAAGTGAAGGAAATTTGTAACAAGTACCTTTCCCAAGGACATACTGACGGGCCCCTTAAGGGATTGGAACCCCAAATCTTACGATTGCTAGTCTAAGACCCTAATCACTACACCACCGACGCCATCACTCTCCTTGTCATTTTGATTGTTCCTTTCCTTCGCCCCCCTCCCCCCACACACACACAAAACCGAACCCTGGGAAAAAAAACGATTTACAAATAACTGGATACGTTCGTCTGGCAGATTATTTATAACAAAGCACCGCTTCCTTGTATACTAGCTCGCCCCCTTTCGGTGACATGAATGATCGGTGCCTTAAAATCAACTGAAAGTCAGTGGCCTACTATATTTTACGCTCTGCTTGAATGGAGTAATGTAAATCTTGAGAGAAAAGTGACACACGTGTTTCCAAGTTGCCAAATATATAATAAATGTCTAGATTGATTTTCTATTCCGCTTTCGTGGTTGTGCACTCCAGAATTTCAAATGTGTGGGGAAAACAGAGCGCACGGCTAGTGAACGGAAACCACAGTAGTTTACAATGGCGTCTTAGAGGACGGACTTTCCTAAGATTAGAACTGTGAGTGGACGAAACAAAACACTTTGAAAAAATCGGGGAAAGCAGTTTGCGTGGAATTTTTAAAGTTAGGTCCTAAGCCACATGGATGCTGTGGACGCTTGCAAAGTTTCAAAGGTGTAGGTTAGGTAATAAAGGATGAGTTTGAGCACAAAGCCTTCGAAGTCCACTTTTATACACATAGATTCCTGCTTCCAACATAGATCTAAAAGATTTGAACATCTGATGCTTTTGGGTGAATGTAGCTGCATCTCATAATCTATTTTCCCCGACATTGCCTGTGAAAAAAAAGAATAACTTCCACCATGTTGTACACTAGATGTATGATAATTTCTAAAACAGTTTTAACCCCAAACAGTAAATTGTCCAGATACTTATTGAATGCTAGCAGTCGATGTAGTTCAAAACTTTTGTGAAGCAATCACTAACTGTAAATAGCATCATAAAACCAACTTCTAAAGCAACAGCAGCAACACTCTTCTCAACAACGCCAACCGGGTAGGCTTAATGAACAAGACTTTTTTTTTTTTTAAACAAGACAGACATTTGTTTTAAAAAGATTCGTATTATAGCTAGGATCACAAACAAACAAACAAAAGTAACGACAAGTTTACCGTTGTGTGTTCTAGATCTGTCGCATTTCTCCTCCGCTACGCAGAACTTGAGACTCCCCCCAAACAGCTCTCTGGCAAACTCTGTCCCGGAGCTCTTGAGCGACAGGCCCTGATGGCGGAGGAAGAGTGGAGGTCGCAGTCTGTGTTAAATCGCCTCCCGTCGCCCGGTCCCAGCAGCGTCAGATCAGAAACTTTATTTCGTTTCAACAGAGTCGTCCCCGCAGACTCTTTTCCCGAGGAACAGGAGCTACAGAGGGAGGAGGAGAGGTCTGCGCTGCGACGTACTCACGACATCTGGCACCGAAGGAGGTAAAGATGCCTTTATATAATACTGATCCTCCTCCTCCTCCTCCTCCTCCTCCTCCTC
>NW_004797541.1:661680-663889 GCF_000002075.1 Aplysia californica | reverse complement strand
TCTCTCTCTCTCTCTCTCTCTCTCTCTTATCGTGTCTTATCTTATCTTATCCTATTTAACGGACACTCATCATCATCAACTGTCACATTTGCGGCAGACATCGACGAGCATGGTTCTCCATTCATTCCTTTGCTCGGATGCTGTTAAAAAAGCTACGTTACTCTCTGATCTTTCTTCGTTACCAGACCCATCTGTTTAGGTTCTCTCAGTAGGGAACAAAAGAGTGCGACACTGAGGGGAGTAGCGGAGACTAATAAATGTTACATTTCAGACAGCGGGCCCACCTTTTGTGTCCAGCCGGACACCCAAAGACCGAAACCGGTGACGTGTTCCGTTTCAGTCGTGTTCAGCCCGACCACTTCAACCCGGATCGAGCTAGCTGGTTAAGAACCCAGGTGTTGGAAGGGGAACAACTCAAGAGCCGGAACCAGTGTGTTCTTAACCCGGAAGTAGGAGATCAAATCCCACAAGCGTTTCCATCAAACCTGAGTACATCTGTAGAGTGCAGACCCCTGTCGTCTCCTATCAGCCGACCCCCAAACCCAACTCCCAACCAGTGGTGGAAGTAGGTTTGTAATCTAATATAGACTTCTATTGTTTTTTTAACTACTTGTGGCTGGTAGATAGACGACCAAAGGGGGAAGAAACAGCATGGGAGGTTGTTGTTTTTTTTAAAACTATTGTTTGGTTTTGGGTACCATTATTTATTTTGTTAGGTGTAGGGTTATGTTGTGAAACGTAAAGCAACAAATAATAGAATATAACTTTGGTATCAGGGGAATTTCGTAGGTAAGAAGTAGTCCCAACGCATAGAGACCCTAAACTGCAACAAGCTCAGATGAACTGAAAGCTGTACAAATTCATCTGAACAGATTCCATAAAGGCAGTGCGTCTAGTCCACTTATTCTTTCCCCTAATTCTGTCCCCTAAAACGACTCTGCGTTGCAAAAAATAGTACAGTATAAGACAACCTATGTTGTTGTTGTTGTTGTTGTTGTTGTTGTTGTTGTTGTTGTTGTTGTTGTTGATGATGATGATGATGTTGATGATGATGATGGTGATGGTGACCATAGTTTTTCATTTTCTTTTCCCCACAGACTAACTTTTTAACTTGAAAACTCTCCTGGAGGCTCACAAGCCATTTTTCGGTGTTGTCTAGGATCTAAAACACCTGCGTTCTTTAAGATCTGCACTGAGTGAAAATAGAGACATGGAGGCTATACATGCACCGGGCTTTCAGCAAGCCCACCTTTTGCCCCCGGCAGGCAGGACAGAAGTAAAAGACTGTGACGTGTTCCGGTTTAATAGGGTCACACCTTATTACCCTTCCGACCCTTGCTTACGTCCCAATGAAGGAGACATTGTATGTCCTCCTGAGATGGAGCGAATGAATCGGTAATTTGTGCTGTTTTTATTATTATTATTATTATTTTAAATAAGTGTTGTTATTTCTAAGATTCCGCACAAAGAAGAAGGTGCTACGCCAGCTAAGCTGATGTCAACTGGACAGTCGTGTGAATTACTGTTGTTTCGAATCTAAAGCGAGACATTCTTTAATTTTGTTTTTGGAGTTTTCAGTGTTCCCCATCCGGTAGGTTGGGTCCTATCGGTGATGGATGTTTTGTTCTCAAATCGTACAGCCCAGTTTTCCCTGACATTTACGGTCAGAAGGCCGCTTCCTAAATGATCTAAATTCTGTCGAATGGAGCGTAAAAACACTTACAGGTACAGTTATATTATACTATCCTTTAGTAATATACAACTATAAAACAATACATCTCTAATACAAATTGATTCATTCACTCTCCTTTGTTGATTACAAAGATCCACGACACACCGGCAGAAGGAGCAATCACTTTGATAATGGGATTCCTCACATGAGCGTCAGTAATGCTCTGGTGTAGACCTACATGAACGATGTTCACTAGGTTTATAATCTCTATCTTCTTTAATCTCTTTTCCAAACTTACTGACTCTTTGCACGGGTCCAGTTGCTACGCTTTTGTCAAGATCTGGGACGGATTTAAAATCTCCACAAAACAGTTCTAAGGAGAATAATAATAATAATAAATAATAAATAGCATTTGTATAGCGCATATCCCCGCTCAGCAGCAGGCTCTATGCGCTTTACACTATATTATTACCCCAGCAGACCATAGAACACTCCGAAACATTCTCAGCTTCCCGGGAAGCATACAGTGCGAGCAGC
>NW_004797541.1:642243-661580 GCF_000002075.1 Aplysia californica | reverse complement strand
GTACCCATTCCCACCTGGGTGAAGTGAGGAAAATTCGTGTAAAGTGCCTTTCCCAAGGACACAACGTCGGGCCCTTGACGGGATTCGAACCCACGACCTTACGGTTGCGAGTCCGAGAGCCTAACCACTAGGCCACCGACGCCAATCAAGGCTACTTGCGAAACGACGCATCTGATCAGTTGAATTAAGTATATTTCAGACCTCCGCCGTTGGTGTCCATAATGGGTTTAACCACAGATAATGTTACTAAACCGCAGACATGCAGCCAGGAGTCTGACACATTTTATAAGAAAATCAAATCTTAAAGATTCTGTTCCATTTTCCTGCAGTCCAGTGAGGCACAAGGAGAACCACCCTCTGTTGGGTCTTTTTGCGTATATCACTATGGGTTCTTCGTAATCTTTTGGCCGAAGGTGCTTATGGTGTATTTGTTAGCGTCTTCATCAAGAAAGCTGCCTAGGGATGGGAGTTAGATTTCCAAACAGGGAAGATATCTTAAGGGGGGGGGGGGGGGGCTACTCCCCCAAAATCCCGATTCGGCTCAAAATTATGGAATTTGAGTTGTAGGCATTTTTGGCTTCCTCAGCATCTCGTACAACTATTTCATTGCATAAGAACCCCCATAACCGTATTTTTTCCCGTACCTGGTATGTTTGTCACAACCATTCCCTCATAAAGTCAATATTTCATCTTTCTTTATTGGCCGTTTTCTCAAAACGCGACTTTTCTCTATACTTTTTTGAATAACTCCACCATTTCTCATCCAATCTTCATGAAATTTTCACAGATTGAAGAAAAGATGTAATACTAAAACTTTCTTTGCTGAATTATTTTTATATAGAATATAATTTTGTTTGTGGTGTCTGCGGAGTGTGGATTTTCATAAATTTTTTGCAAACTTGAATGCTACCTCAGGAAAAAATTCATTAATTTTTTTCTAAATCGTTTAGGAAAAAAAGCAACACTCACCTCTTCAGATCTAATGTTTATTAACACGCATGCAAAAAAAAAAATCAATTTCCATGAGTGATAAGTGCGGTATTCATTACGTAAGACATGTCAACAAAATCCAATATGGTCGCCGTATCCATGGAAACGAAACATTTTTTCTCAAATTTGATTGCGGATTTTAAGACTCATTAGTGTGCTTGTTATATGAGAAACATTTGGTAAATTTGTTCTAGTAATAAGCGAGATAGCCTTCAGGTGTAACCCCCCCCCCCCTTTCCCCCTCTTAAAGACTATCTCCTTCTTTCTTCAAGGATATATATCTTACAGCCCATGTTGGCACCCACATGCAGAATAGCCTGGCTCCAAACATGTATATGAGCAAAAACAACATGATATCAAAAGGAGCAAAACATTACATTTTACTGCTCTACAGAGCGGACCTGCTCCCTGCGGCAGGAGTCGACTCCCGACCGCCCGGCGACACGTTCCAGTTCTACTCGGTCCGAGCCCCGGCAGGATACCCACAGTCTAGCCAGTGTCCCAGCGCCCAGAGCTTCAACACTTACCCCTGTAAATCTATGGGACCTATCTATGAAGGCACAAAGTGCCCATGCTCCAACAGGTAAATCTGAGTTTGAAGTTTCTAGCTCAAGCCCATTTCAGTACGACTTATTTAAGCTGCTCAAGTTAGGAAAAAAACCCTCAAAAAATGGTATTTTATGCAAAACATTCTCATAATGAAATGTTGGGTCAGACAGTAACGTATTTTTGAGGATATATCTATCGATCTCGATGAGTAGTAAGATCAGTTGCAACCAAAGCAATTTTAATGTTTGCACAAGAACAGTACTGAGAAGGGGAGCTAGCTTCTCTGACTCTGACATAATAAGTTTATGTATCGGGGTTTTATTTTGTACATTAAATATGGTTATCAGGTGTATAATAGATTCTAAAAGCCAGAAGAGGGGAGAAGGTGGGAGGGGATTGGGTGACATTTCCTTTGAGGAGTGAGAATTTGAAGCAGTCCAGCACTTTATTCATCTACGAATCAAATCATCGCATTCCTTTGAAATGGGCAATCCACAAGACGGAATAGAATACTCCTCGGGGAAATGAACTTTTTGAAGACTACAGCTAGATCTATATTTTATGTCTTGGAGAAGCCGTAAGTTGAACGAACGTAAACCTCTCCACGACTGGGAGACACGTGAAATTCTCAGTGGAGCGACCCAAATGCAGCAGGAATCGCTGATTCTTCGTCGTGTGTGACATTCAGAAACTGTTGTATTTAGCAAGTCTCCTAGTGCTCAACGTGTCACAGAAGAAAACACCTGTGGAATTCGACAAGTTTGTTTACCGAGAACAGATACTATCGAAATCAGAACTGTATTCAAAGAAACGTCACCCTTATTGCGCATTCGCTTGTTCTGCTGTGGAACCGACAGTTGCAGCTTGTTTAAGGTCATTTGTAAATCCGTGACCTATTCTTCGCACCCAGGGGTAGACCCCTGCTTCAGTATAACCAGGCCACACAGCCGACACTTTTGATCCCATGAACACCTCGTTTCTTATGCCGTGTCGTCCACAGTGTCCTACCTGTTCCGCAGAGAGCAGGATCTGTTGTTCAAGGCACTGGCTTCAGTGGTGCACGTCATGCAATACAGTCTCATGACTTCCAAGAATTACAAGCCGGGAGCCCAGGCAACTACCCCGCCCCTCCCGCTGGCTGTGGAGTTTCTGAAAACAACGTGGCCTCTCTCTACGCCCCTGACCCCCTGTGCGCATGCCCATATTTCCCCGCACCGTATGTTTGCAGGCCGGTGTACAGTCGAAAATATTTGGAAGATTGTCCTGAACAAGATGGACCTCCAGCTGATAGTTACACCTTCCTCTGACAGAAATAAGACATTTTTTTAACAGAACGATGCATACGGGTAAGGTGTAACGTGCGCTTGTGCTACAATCAGACATCTTTGACGTAATATGCACGATGTTTGCTAGGAGTTATTTATTTTAGAGTGGAAAACTTCCTAGGAGCAAATTGACAATGAGATGCAGTTATTCCGCTTGACCTTTCTTTGAACTCAGGTCTACTGCGAGGAATTCATGTTTATTCAAACGCGAAGGCCTTAGTGTCTCTCAATAATGTCATGAATAAGTTTGCGTCATTCGCATTTTCATCACAGCATTTCTCTTAGGTGTGCACATGTTTTTATGTCCAAAGACAAGAATGTTTTTCCAGTTATCTAACATCTGTGTTTGTTGCCATTTTTTTGTCCAAAAGTTGCCACAAAAATGGCAAAAGTTGCCGAAAAAGCCGCCATTAATTGTCAAGCTTTCAACTACCTGTGACGACGTAATATATTCATATATAAATCTAGTATAGAAGAGGTAACTTATTCTAAAGCACCAGAATGTCTTGTAACATGTTTTAAGCATCCAGAATATTATTTGTAGACACATAGAGTGTAAAAAATGAAAAATGAAGTTTTCACAACAGAATGAAACCAAAATTAGAACAGCACACCAACAACCACAAAAAGTAACAAATAAGGGCGTGTGTCCACCTATCCGAAGATAGGCCGTTTTAACCCGAAACGTGTTTAATTTTAGAAAAGTACAGGATGCTGCATGTAAATTATGGAATCACACACAAGGGGCCTGTCAGTGTCAGTATTCGGTTTTGGTGGAGACACGCTCTAACATAATAACACATTTATATATTTTTTTAAAACGTAGGAACATCAAATTAAATGACATTACCCTATATAAACACACACACACAAATAGAAGAAAAATTAACACACACACAAAGAGGGGAATATAAAAGACAAACAGCAATATGATAAATAGTATGTAATGTACTTATTATTATTCTTCGCATGAAAATAACTATACATGGACACCTTAAAATTATCAAAATATACGTCTATGTAATGAAGTAGCCTTTTCTTTTTGAAAAATGCAAAAAATCGCTGCCGCAATTCGCGGACAAAAAAATGCCGAAAATCACGGCCGAAACGCAGATGTTAGAGTTATACATAATGGTTGTATTAAAAGTTTTGTGTTATACCCTAAGTTACAAATGATAAAGCCTATTGCATTTTATTTTAGAAATATTTCATCTTTAAAAGCTTGTTCCCATAAAATTAGGATGAGAGGGAAATCGAAACATTAGCATCCCTTCCAAAAAGTGTTATATTCTCACATCGTTGTTGTTCAAATGGATACGACTAGGTTCTTTATTCCTGTGACCTTGATGAGAAAAGGCACTTGACACACGTCTATGAATCTTCTGTTTATCTTTTATCGTTAAAATTGAATGCCCCACTAAGCAGAATACAGAAAGTGTGGAAGGTGCAGCACTTGGTCAGCCATTTGGATTTTGTTAGACCGAATGATTCAGGAGAGGCGAAGCAAAAAAATGTAACACACTCGAGTTCAAATTTCGTATTTCCCTATGGCAAACACGGTTGGAAGCTATTACTTCAAGGCAAACAAACATCAAAGCTTGCTCGGAAGTGCACTTCGCTGACTTTTTTTTCATGGAGGATGTGGAAATTTAATTACAAGGAAGCAGGGGCGAAGGCTGACTTGTTTGACAGGGTAATCAAAGTGAGATGAGACCAGATAGGGCCTGGAGATATCACACTCACACAAGTCACAGGAATCTTACTGGCACTGGAGGCGGCAACTCTGAGTTGTGAATGAAAACAAATCCTGAGTTCATGTTGTATGCATATTCAGCCGCTAAAATAATCGTGAAAGTATTTCATTAAAAATGTATTCTAACTAACCTTAAATTTAACTTTAGATTTGAACACACGAACACCAAGGAAAGAAGCAGAGATGTCAGTACTACAATGACATGTTATACCAGACAGCCGAAACACTTTGGTAGAGCATGCCAACTATAAAATTTTTATTTCACATTTGGCTGTTTTTGTCTAGCTTTTCGCGGCCAGGAGCCGGTGTCATAATCGAGGTCACGATCTCATTATAGGACGTTAAAAAGTCGAGGGAAAAAACAAGCACTCGCAGCAGTCAAGATATTATTAGGAGTTAGTTCCCCTCACATCTGTGAAGTAGACTCGACCAGTGTAGTAGTTAGCATAAATAATCAGTGCATGTAGCTGCTTATAACTGTGGCTCGAAAAGGGGAACAGGGTATATGCGGTAATGAAACAGTTTTGACTGCTATGCACATGTTCCCTTCAACTCTATTGGTAGACTCTTCTAGCGTCACTTTAAGCTTACTTAATCAAAGCTTGTGACTGCTTATGGAGTGGCCCGATAGGGGAGAACAGGCTATTTCTGTGGCAATGAAACGGTTTTGAAGGTTAGGCATAGTCTATAGTTCATTGGTGATTATGAACATCTTTTTACATTTAATTTATGAGGTTTACGTCTATGGGTGAATTTGACTGCGACAATGTTTCAAAATTTGGAAGGGAAGCAGTGATTATTTGATTATATAGACGCTTCGCCTCTGCAAGGAAGACAATTCACACAGCTAGCAATACAAAATACCCCATATGGTCACCCAGCCAGGAGAGTGAATGCAACGAACTTCTCAGGCCTAGTGCAGTTGTGCCAGGTGACCGGAACGGATAATTTGCACTGGCGCATTATTGCGCCAAATGACTGCTTAAGGCACGTTTCAGACATAATATGTCTCATGACAGATCGAAAGTTTTCATCATGTCTTTCTAAACAAACGTGACCATATGTCCACAGACCGTCAGCGAACGCTACATTCCCTTTTAGTGATGTCATGAGTTCTGTTGATGTCTTGGGCAATTTATAATGTCACTTAATCAGAATTGTGAAGGCCAGCATGAAATTGCAGAAGTAATTCGCAGGAAAAATACATGGTCCCATGGAGCCTCCCGGGTACGTTATGGGTGGTTGGTGAGTGCCCTGGTGTGGTTTGCTCCTTTCTTATAAACCATCTGTCGTTGTTATCTCTCCTACGTTTTTATTTGTTACTTTCTTGTAACAACCCTTATCTTGTGAATTTACGCGACCTAACTGTGATGCTAGTAGTGCTATAAAACTCTTAATAAAACTGACTATACTTTGGGGTGTCTTATTTTCTTTTGCACCAGCATATGACTTAATTGTAATTTTTAGTTCCTTGTTAAGATAATGCCATCAGAGTTTAGGTATCTCACATATAAAAATCATCAGCACCCACATTTTCAGCCATTATTACGACCTGTTTTACTTTTCGTTCATGAATAACTTGGACCACCAGCTGACAGTACCGCCTTCTCCTGACAGAAATCAGACATCTCTTTACTTGCTTTACTTTTATTCCAGGTGTCCAACAAGAATATATAAGAAACCCTACGATCTTTCTCAGATGTATCCCAAGTGTGTAGACCGCTCTCCTACCCCTCACTTTGTGACCCCGCTGTACTACGAAAACTCGCCATACGTGCAACAGTGTACCACCAGCCCACTACAACTTTTCACAAAGACCAATGGAGCTTGTCGTCAGCCGTGGTCCAAACACCTTAAGCCAGAGTGCCCTGGCAACCAGCCGTCCATCGATCCTAATCTCAATATGTTTCTGCATTGCCACAAAGGCGTCGGAAATCAGAAGTGAACTTGGCATATGCTCTCCGATTAACATGAACTACGTTTGCAAGCAGTTTCCCGCCGTTGGGGCTCCTAAAGACTGTCCTTACTGGTTGCTGCTTCAGTTTGTCACACTGCATGCACGTTGAGGTGTCAGCTTGTACAGAAAACGATCTCTGCAGGACTGTGAAAATACAACAGAGGCTCCGCATAAATAATATGAGTTTGTTAGTTTGTTCTCTACCTCCATGTATTCCTTGTCGTAGTCCGAGAAACAGACAGCAGAATCACTCGCAAAATCCATCACAATAATGCAATTCCAACAGCTCTCACCTCTTTGGTCGACTTGTTAGACAATTAAACTACCGGTATTTAGAGATTTAGGCAATGTTAAAAGAGGAATGGTCTAGAGATGTGGGACAATTTTATTGTGGCGTTCCCCATCTTTGAATCTTCGAAAAAGAACTTTTCTTTTCTTTTCTTTTTTTTTTTTTGTTGAACTCACACCCTCTTGAATTTACTTTGTAAGTACGGTGTGTGGCCTTTGTCATCTTTTTTTCTTTCGTTTTTCTGTAAACTGATGACGGCAGAAATGCTGTTGACTTTTTAGTTTTCAACTCCATCTTTAACATTTAGGAGGAAGAGATCACTTTATATACCTTTCTTTTCTTTATCTCTACTCCGTTTTTTGTAGGGTCGTTTTTTTAAAATCTGATTCTTCAGTGAAAGTCTTGTCTCCATGCGTGTGGATAGTGCTTTTGTCGAACCAGGTGCTTTTATTTCTTTTCAATTTCTTCACTGTCCTTATGTGTTTCTGGGTGTAATGGTTGTTGATTGCAGTCAGTTCCGCTGGCTAGCGATGTTTACCTATCCCAAAGCTATCCATTGGTTATCTGTTTAAACGGAGCTTCTCAACAGCGGCGGCAGCACCACGTCGAAAAGTGATAAAATCAATAACACAGCAGCAGCCCCGCCACCACGACTAATAACAGCAACTAATGCAACAAACTCAATTCTCCAATTGCAGTTGAGGTAACAATTAGAGCAGTAGCTAAAGCGGATGCGCCACTCATAACAAGAAAAACAACACTAGAACCTCTTGCTGTCTCCAAATATTTATTTTTGTTCAAGATAAGGTACACCCAGAAGAGAAATAGTGACCAAAAGAAACAGCATAAACGAATTTATTGCGTGAGTTATGCTGGGAGACTACAACTATAATTTATCGTACAAGTGAATGTATAGCATACAGATATGAGCTGACGAAATTCGTCTGGACAAACAGAGATCAAATGACAGATCAAGTGGTCAAGGGTCCTCACTCAAAAATCTCACATGAAAGCGAAATTTCAACTCCCTTTGAAATCCGAGTGAGGAGTGAAAGAAAATGGAGTTCTTTGCTTTTCTAAGCACATTATTACAGCAGATGCCATTTCGTGTGATGTCTACCTCCGAGAAATAAAAACAAACAAACAGTACAATAAAAATGCACAGGCAAAGAAAGTAGGAAATGATCGATTCAGCAAATCAAAGATAGAGAAACTGCATTTTCAAGGGGGGGGGGGGGGGGGGGGGAGGGGGGTTGGTTTCTTTTTTTATTTCGTTGGTTTTGTATTTGGTTGGGTTGGGGGTTTTTTTGTTTTGTGTGTGTCTATTTTGGGGTATTTTGTTACGGGTTTTTTTTCTGGAAAGGGGGGGGGGTGTTTTGGGGTTTATTTTGGAGTTGTTGTTTAGTTCTTTAACTTTTGTAATCCCAATCATGGAAAGAGTGCTAGCATCCAAATTAGCTGATATTTCACGAGTAGAGTATAAGTAGGCACTTCAGTGAAATTTTTAAACGTCTCCGAGGGCACTAAAATTTGGATTAATGAAAAGAGCTTGGCTTTCTGTTTTCAGAGCTTTTTAAATTGTTGTGCTATCTTTGTTAGTTTAGAAGCAGCGACCGTTTTTGTGAATCAATTTTCGCCCTGATTTGGCCAAATTTTTGCACTGCATTTTGTGCCACCAAAACTCGAAATTTTACTTCACAACGTCATAAAATCCTTAATAATATTTGTATCGTGACCATTGAGGTATCATTTTGTTTGCTGTTTTATGTAGAATCAATATATAAAAATAAAAATCAAGTAAATTAAGAGTAAAATTCTATTTACCGTTTAATTACGTCATAATCGTGACGTCGGGACTCCAATGCCTATTATCCCAAAAAAGAAACGGGCACACTTTCCATAATAATGGTCCGATTTTCAAAAGAAAAACATCACTCATTTTGTTTTAAAGAGTTCTGTAACTTGCTATTGGGGAAAAATGATTAAAATTGAAAGCAGTTTCAATCTTACACGCATAACTCAAGCAGGAATTTGGCGGGTGCTCTGGAATGTGGTTTGTTCCTTTTTTCCCTATTAACAATCAACGGTCCTTATCTCTCCTCGTTCTTTTCTGTGTATGTTACTCTCTTGTAACACCTCTAATCTTCGGGGCTTACATGACCTATTTGTGTTGCAAGTGCCGTTAAACCCAAGCATAACACAGACTTGAAGAATATGAAAAAAATTCAACGAGTATGGTATAAAGCGGGATTATATATATATACCATGCAATGACTCATATCCCGAAGAACAGCGACACCAGTTCTATGATCAACTGAGTGACCTTTTAAACACCGTGGATGACAAAGACAATGTGACAATGATGGAGGACTTTAACGGCAGAGTGGAAACAAAAAAGACGACGTGGGAGAGATACATGCAGCCACACAGTGACAGGGAAACAGATCAAAACAGCAATGGAGAAATGCTATTACAGTTGTGTGCAGAACATGAGCTCGTCATATCAAATACCTTCTTCCAACACAAAAGGAGTCAAGTTAAAACTTGGTACAAATGTAATGATCTAAAGATAACATCACAAATTGATTTTATCCTAGCCAAAAGATCGAAACTGATGTTTTTGTTTGTTTTAGTAGAAGTTTTACGGCGCTGGCAACTGCATAAGGTCGTATGAGCGCCACTCGAAACTGAGAAAAATCAGACACTCAAGAGTGATTCCCATCTACATCACAGACACTGACCACAGACCAGTCATCATGACTATTGACACACCAAACAGGAAAAGGCCAGAAGCAAAGAAACGATGAGAAGGCGTAAATTTCAGAAATATAAATGACAATAACAAGGATAAGATACATGAACGTTTGAAAAATGTATTTCACAAATTTCCCCCAAAATTGATAGACATGGAAGAGGAATGGAGCCACTTCAAAGCATGTGTGTACAGAGCATTAAAAGAAGAGTTCGGCACCAGGAAAACAAGAGCGCAGAATGACCAAGTGAAGGAAGCCGTCCAACTGAAGAAAAGGGCATTCAAAAAGTGGTAGAAATCAAAGACGGAGGAAGATTACATCCTATACAGAAAGGACCGCCGCAATACATCAAGGGTAGTAAAAGAAGCTAAGAACAGATCCTGGTCAGTACATGGAGAACAGCTGGTAACAGAATGTAAAGAAAACCATTGAGAGTTTTACTAGAGAGTTAAAAAAGCATGAGGAGGCGGGAAGAACCATTCAACCAAATTGAAATAGTCAATGATGAGCACGGAAAACCCTATTTTCAGAAAGCCAAAGATTAAGGAAAGATAGAAAGGCTATTTCCAGGAGCTGCTGAATCCTACAGCAGAAACAAGAGCAAACAGCTTCTCACCGAAAGAAACCACTCCAGAACCATCACTACTGCTGAGTGAAATCCAACCTGTTATAAAGAATAGCCCCATAAACAAAGCGATAGGCGTTGAAAACATCACAGCAAAAGAGATCAAACTATACGGCCATATCGGAGAACTCTGGCTATGGAGGATATTTAACCTGGCCTGGGCGACAAAAACAACACAAAAAAGGAATATCCTTTCTCAGCCGTGTGGATATAACGTTTGCTAAGATACTGGAAATGAGGATGAGACCAATTGTAGAGACTCAACTCAGTAAACCCCAGTTTGGCTTCAGAAAAGGCAAGGGCTGTACTGACGGTTTTTTGCATTCGGACAGTTGTGTGAGACTGCCATTGGACATGACAAGACCTCAATATCGTCTTGTGGACCACGGAAAGGCGTTCGACAGGGTAAATAGATGTCAACTTTGGGAAGTCTTAGAGGTTTTAGTAGAGGTTTTACGGCACCCGCAACTGCATAAGGTCACATGAGCGCCAAGGGGTGGATGTCAATAGAGAAGTCCTTACAGAGAATCAAACTTACTCTGCTCACCTTTCTAGCTTCTACAAAACAAAGTCTGCTTAGACTATCAAGGCACCCCGGAAACAGCGGGTCACAAGAGTGTGACAAACATACAAAAGAAGTAGAGGAAAATGACGATAGTAAGGATTAGGAAAGAAAAAGGCGCAGTTCCCTGTTATAGTTCAGGCATAGCTATGAGCATGCCATTGTTCGATCAGCCCATTTACAATTCTACTGTGCATTAGAACGTCCCCTGTTTTGGAATGGCATAAAGACACTTCAGTCAGTGGCATCGCCCCCGAGGGGAGGGGGTAGTCTTAGAGTAATATGGTGTTAAAGGACAATTGCTCAAGAACATCATGGCACTTTATAAAAACAGCCTGAATGCCGAAAGGTCAACAGAAGGACTATCGGACTGTTTCCCCATCACGTCTGGGGTGAGACAAGGGTGTGTTCTCTCTCCGCGTCTATTCATCACTTACATGGATAAGATCACGAAAGCAGCAAATGACAACATCAATTAACTGAGCGAGCTTGTATCTGCTGATGACCAGAGTACATTAAATACAGATGAAGAGGAATCACAAAAAAACACACCACAAAATTAATTAATGAGGAATATAAACACCTATACATAAAAATCTTTATTTCAAAAACAGAAGTTTTGAAGGCAAGAAAAAAACCAGGGAAACTCAACATCTTTATTGACGGAACACAACTCCAACAAGTACGGAATTTAAATATTTGGGAAGCATCTTCTCACTAGTTGGGCGTAAGGACAAAGAAAAAGAACCATGAAGGCAAATGTAGTGACCTACCAGCTAGCATCCCTTCTCAGTCACAAGAACATCCCAACTGAAGTGACATCCCCAGCTCATCAATAGAATCTTCATACCAACATTAACATACCAGTGCCAAACATGGTCTCTAAACAAGGCATGAGAAAGGAAAATCAATGCACGCAAAATCACTGGTTTCTGCAAAACCACCAACGCCACCAGAGGAGACCGCATAAGGAACGAGACCATACGTCTACCAGTAGTAAATTTATTAGAGCGTCAAAGAGTCAAATGTTTCGGACATCTAACCAGAATGCCCCAGAAACAACTAGCGGCTAGAGCTTACCACACCCGCGAATCCGGCTTTAAATCAAGAGGAAGACCAAGAAAAACCTGACTGGATGGGGTTAAAAAGGCCCTGGAACAATATAACTAATTAGCATATCACAGACGCCGAAACCTGCACCTCCCCTCGACATCCTAAGGATACCAGAAGAAGGAAAATGTAAAATAAAGTAAGAACTGAGGAGCAAAAGTGCTCACTTTGTTGCAACTGGCATCTTTCTTCAGGGTTGTTTCATCAGTGGAAAAGAGTAATAGGCTTACACAGCTAATACCGTGAGTCGTGGAAGGATGGCGGCGGTGGCGATTATAAGACAAATAAGACAAGAAGGATATATAATAAAGAAAATGTATGAAGTTGAAGAGCAGGTAAAGTGGGATGGAAAAGAAAAAGAGAGGTATGAAAATAAGAGGGGAGTGGGAACACACGAAACCACACACACACACACACACACACACACACACACACACACACACACACACACACACACACACACACACACACACACGTACACACACACCCAGAGAGAGAGAGAGACAGAGAGAGAGAGAGAGAGAGAGAGAGAGAGAGAGAGAGAGGGGGGGGGGGCATGCAGTGGATCCCACAATCCAGTACATAGCATTTTTCGTTCTTGTTCATACGACAGAAAAGAAAGAAAATCTGGATCGGTACTAACAATAGACCTAAGAAACTTTATCAAGCAAATAATTGCATCAGATACTTTAATAGGAGTCCCAATTTAATTTTTTACTGTGTTAACAAACACGAGTCCGGACTCTTCAAACTAGATCTAGGTCCTAGACCTACGCAATGAAAGGCTTTGGGCAGGGGAAAAAGGAGGGAGGGGGGAGCTCAGTGAACAGGAAATACTTGGGTCTAAAAAGTCTCGTTTTCTTTATACTATCGAATGAACTAAGGCCAAATGTGAGATCAGTGATTATAAAACATTACCAAAATTGATTAACTTTTTGAACTAAAGTTTAAAAATCTCTTGGTGATGTATTTCCCTGTCTCGTACATTTCAAACAATGAAGAGAGGGAGCCAAAAGCTCAAGGCGAAAATGCGTGACGTCACGACTCTGCGCGATGTCACGGTGGAAGGGTTCAGCTAGGTTTTCGCGGATTTGGTTGATAAAAGGGTAAGACTACACTAGCCAAGGTAAGACTTCTACGATAACCATTTAAACGTTTTCTGGAAGCACAAAGAATGCTTTACCAACAAGGGTAGTTTGAAAAAAATATGACGAGAAAATTTATCAAAAATCAATGGTTAAAAATTGTCTATTTTTCAACTTGAAATATTTCGAGACTCATTAGTCGAACATCGACCTGGAAAGAAGCGTTTTGAAGGCCATCCACAGGTCTTTAAAGACATGTATCGGATTTGAATATTGGTCCCCTAAATTAAACAAAATATAGGCAGTTTGAACCCACTGTCGCGATGAGACGTCATGTCCGGAAACAAAACCCTATGGGACTTTCCGAAGCCAAATGACGCTATAGTGAGGGCGTTCACTGAAGTGCCTAGTATAAGGATTCATTTAACTTCAAGTATTATATAAATGAGAGGATATCGCATGAATCGTTGCAAATAATTTTAAAAAGTCTCTCTCTCTCTCTCTCTCTCTCTCTCTCTTTTTTTTTTTCTCTCTCCCACTCTCTGTGTGATATGTATAAAATATATAAAAACATGATGACAATCATCAAGTGTCAGATCTGAAACAGACATCGGTGATCATGGATCCATATTCATTTCTCCCTTCGAAAGCTGTCACCCATCTGTTTTGGTTCTTTGCATAAGTTTCTCTGCCCCTGCCTGGTTTGACATATATTTTGTCGTTGACAGCAAGATATTCAAAGCCGTCATGGTGAGTCAAGTGGTTTAGATACTGCATTTGTGGCTTCCTTGTTGTTAATGAGCAGCCCCGTGGATCTCTGTCAATACTTCTTTGTTTGGTTTCTTTTCTGTCTAAGAAATTCTCATAAAATCTCCTTAGAAGTCACGTTTCTATTGTTTCTATTTTGTTTGCACTGTCTTGGTAACAGTCCATCGTATCATATATACACATAATATTATTACCTGTGCAATATAGCATGAATGATCATATTTTGTTATTTTGTTTTTGTAAAGTGCAACTGCATAAGTCATATGAGCGCGGGGGACACACCTAATATTTTCAGTTGGTAGGAAATTTTGAATTTTGCCCGGGTGGCGGCCGAAGCCTACTCTTATCGATTTTATACCACCAAGGGATCTTTAACGTGCGCAACTTGCACACGGGCCCTCCGAGATTTTTCGCCCTTGTCCGAGAAGGCTAGGTGTAGATCTTTCCTACCAGAAGATCAGGGGTGTGGCTGAAAGACAGCAGTACGAAGAAGCGAAGGAGTAGCAGTAGAAAGGCCGTAGAAAGAATCAGGAGCCCAGAGGAGGGGGCAAAGGAGGTGAGGGGTGGGGTCAGAAAGTGGAATTGAAAGCGGACAACAGAACATTGCTAGAGACCAGGAAAGGAGGTGAAAGAAGACAATTTTAGAGAAGAAAATTTTTCGGTCGCTACCCGGATTCGAACCCGGGACCTTTGAATGAGAGGCCAACACCTTAACCTCTAGGCCACGAGAGCACCCTATATTTTGTTATTTGTATGTTATTCGTTCAACTTAAGTTTGCTCTTTACAATACAAACGCTCAGCACATGTCTTAAGGAAAACACAATCTCTAAAATATATTTATATATGACAGAAGGTGCATCAAACGCCCAAATGAAGTCCAAGTGCTCATAACGTTTGACGTAGACATCTTTGGAGACGTTCAACTGTGGCAAGAGCCAATTGACGTCCATCTTGTTCGCCAGCAAGTCATGACCCCCTCTGAACACAGCCACCGGGACTTTCATATTACTCGGGTAGTACAAGGGTGGTGTTGGCTGAAATAGAAATATTGAGCTAATAGTAGCTTTGTTATTGTTGTTAGGTTTTTTCGCAGTCTACCTTAAATCGGATTAGCGTACTACTACTACTACTACGCTTCTACCCACCTCCCTCCTTCTCGCTCTCACCCCCTCCCTCTCTCTCCCCCCCCCCTCTCTCTCTCTCTCCCTGTCTCTCTCTCTGTCTGTTTGTCTGTCTGTCTATCTATCTATCTCTCTCTCCCTCCCTCTCTCTCTCACTCTCTCTGTCTGTCTGTCTGTCTGTCTGTCTGTCTGTCTGTCTCTCTCTCTCTCTCTCTCTCTCTCTCTCTCTCTCTCTCTCTCTCTCTCTCTCTCTCTCTCTGACCCTTTTTGTAGGTTTTTTCGACCCACCCCCCACCCCCCGTTTATAACATTCGACCGTTAATAATAGTGGTAAACCTATGATAATCCCTGAAATTTTCTTCCAAAATATAATAAAGTTTATACATGTACTATTACCTGATTATAACGCCGCATGTTAGCTTCAGGAGACCCGTAGTCAAATTTCTGGAATTCTTTTGAGTTAACCATCTGAAAGTAGTGAAAGAGAAGCACACTTAAAACATTCAGTTGAGTCATTTACAAACGAAAGCGCAAAGCACCTAGATGAAATAATAGGCGTTTATTAGATATCGAGACTAGGGCATCATACAATTTACAAAAGATCGATTTTCATCGAAGACAGCGGTGCTTGCCACAATAGAAGAATGGGTGCTTCATTTTCTCATCAAAGAATACCGCAATTTGCAAGTTAATCCCACATGTGTGTGTGTGTGTGTGTGTGTGTGTGTGTGTGTGTGTATTTGCGTGTGTGTGTGTGTGCGTGTGTGTGTGAGTGTCTGTGTGTGTGTGAGTGTGTGTGTGTGTGTGTGTGTGTTTAACGTAGGTATTTTCACCCCCATCGACATAATTTATTTCATTAAGGAGGCAGATTTCGCCTGTCTGGGCTTACCCGGGTTGAGGTGGATACACCATCCCAGTAGAAAGTTCGAGATTTTCTATAAAAAATCTCTCCACATTGGAATCGAATTGATGTCTTCTGCTGGCTATAGTGAAGCTCTTAATTTCTACATAAACGACTTGGGTCCTTTTAGGTGTAGTTAATTAAGAATTATTATAACATATCATATATCTATACATATTTTCCCAGGCTTAAATCAGTCCCATTAAAAAGCTAACCGAGTCTTTTCTCGAGAAAAGAAATTAGATGCGGCCATAGATGTTAGGTGAAATTTCAAAAAAATTCTGGAAATTTCTACTCACCTGAGCCCAGTGCAAAATGTTCGTGGTTGAGGTTCCAGCAGGATTGTGTGCCATATACACCGGTATTCTAGTCTGAGAGATGAAAAAACTTTTGTTTTTTTTACTCATGATGATGATGATGATGATAATGATGATGATGATGATGATGATGATGATGATGATGATGATGATGATTGTGGTGGTGGTGGTCGGGGTGGAGGTGACGGTAGTGGTCGTGGCAGTGACGATGATCCTTCTGTTATTATATTCCTTACTTCCACGCACCTGCCCCCCCCCCTCTCTCTCTACCACTTCTGGCTTTAGTGTTCCCTTCTCTCTGGCCTTTGAGATTTGTTCTCACCGCTCCTTTAAATGTTGAGACATGTATGTACGCACTTTAGTTTTTATAGCCTGTGTATATCTAGATTCTTGCCCTTTATTTTTGTGAATGTTCCTGAGGAAGCCCGTTGAGGGCGAAACGTTGAACTGTGGATAATATATTTTTTGGAAACACAACAAGGTCTTAACTGTTTTAATATCTTCTTCATACAATGATGATGATGATGATAATGATGATGATGGTGGTCGGGATGGAGGTGGCGGTAGTGGTCGTGGCAGTGATGGTGATGATGATGGTGATGGTGTTGGTGGAGCTGTTACTTTTTTGCTGTTGGTGCTATTTTAATATTAATATCGTCGCAAGAACGCAAAGGTCCAGATTGTTATCCCAAGGGGTTAGGAGTTTCCCATGTTCTTTCTATGATATGTCCATCAAGCCAAACGTGTTTCTGTTTGAATGCTTATAGTATCATAGACAACAATGCATCCAAAGAAGGTATATGATTATATGATAGACAAAAAGTAGGAAAAAAACATCTTGACAAACTCACTTGATTTAGAGATGCAGGGTCAAAGCCACCTGCAAGAAACAACAAGTTTTCACAAATCTCAGTCCCCCACTTCAGACAGAGCTCCCCTTGCAGATATCGCAGAAATCGTGGTGGGCACAGGAACTCTCCGGGTCCTAACATGTCGAAGAAAGCCTATTCAATATGAAAAAACCCCCATTATTTATACGCCTGTTAGTTATTGTAAAGAAATATGAATGCGCAAGCCTGAAATAAAACTTATTCGAACAACCTCTGTCATAGTAAAAGACTTATCTTCAGTCAAACATGGCAGTATTCCAATGAGTCACTTGTTCATAGAATAGTTCCAGCCCTGCTCAACATAGCTTTTTCATGTATTTTCACCCTCACCATCATTGACTTAGTATTATAATAACTTTACTACCGCTTCCTAATAGTTCTATCTTATATTTTATGAATATGAGTGGCCCCGTTGGCCTCCTCAGTACTTCCTCGTTTGATTTCTCTTCTTTTCATGAAATTCTCAGAAGTCCCCTTAGAAACAATATTTCTGTTGCTTTTATTTTGTTTTCCTTATCTTTGATAAATATCGGTAATAAAACGTATTTTGTGTGTAATAGTAATATAATATGAATGAATATTTAACTTTTATTTACCTTTACTTAATGCATGTAGATCTATTATCACACCCACATCTAATGAAACCTCATAACAACATTTCGTGAGAAAAAATAATATCGTACCTCTTTGGTGAACCGTCTACGAGTATGAGTTAACATCCACAGCACCATAACCAAATACTATTGCTGTTCTTAGTGGTTATATTTTGAGTGCCACGATGTATCGGAACGTAAATGAGAGCATTGACAAAGCGTGTTTTATCAGCAACTTTGTTAATAATGTTAATACCAAAAAATCATACTTTCTCAACACTTCTTGTATTGTATAAAGGGAATTAAGAACTTTAAAAACTTGCTGCTTTTCTTTCCGTGATACAATTTCCCCAATATAATATAAAGTCGAGTGCCGATTTCCATGACTCAACCGTCAACGCCAGGGACAATAATGACATGCAAGTCTTTGTCAGCTTCCCACCTGGCACTGTTGACACAGTATACAAATAAGGCAAAACTGAAAGTGAAAGTCAGGAAAAGGACTGGGAAACTCGAAAGCAAATTGTTAGCTTGTTCACTTTCGTCTGTCGGCGTAAAAAAAATTCTACCTCATTTATTAATTTATCTAGATCTATGCCCACAAAACTGTGCATGGCACTTCTGCAGGTCAGTGACCAAACTTTTTTTTTCCAAAAGGTCTTGATCCAGTACTAAAAAGTTTTTCTCTTTGGCCCAATTAAAAACCGCTCTTGTACAGGATCACTAAAATAAATGACTTACAGGAACCTTGCCTAAAATGGCTCAGTTTGAAACAGCAATACCACCTCTCATTTCAGTGAAAGCTTATCGATTTCACGCCCCCCCCCCCCTTTCCGTCTCCATGTGCTGCACGTGCTCCACGTGAGTCTCGAAAGTGATCACCTCGTCTCTTGAATCGCGTTCGTACGTTAGGCCTAGAATGTGGTGTTTAGCAAAAACTTTTTATGTTTGAGGTGCACTCGGTGAATCACTTACTAGATTCTAGATCTAGGCCTATTTGTTTGACGCGCTTTAGGCTTACATCAAAGAAAAACCTTACTTTTCATTGACGTTTATGAGTGGGCTTCTAGATTCTGTTGGTCATCCAACTTTTAGACCCGTATGCAGAGATCTGAGAGCGATTTCATTTAGCCTTGTTTTAACCGCTGTCAGACGAAAGTGAGCAAGCTATAGATCTAGAGAAACTGCTGCTGTGTGGAAAGATAGATGGAAAGAAGATCAGGGGAAGACAAAAAACAACATACACAGACGGCCTGAACAACTATGAAACGAATAACGCAAAGAGAAAAACGGAGCTGACCAAGAAGACAGAGAACAGGAAGGAATGATTGGGCACCATGATCGTCATTGTTTGCTCCAGACTAGACACCCGAAGGAGAAGAAGAAATTTAATATTATGGCCGCTCCAAAGTTCATGAAAACTTACTTTGATTTCATTTGCAAATGGTGCAAGTTTTGCGATCGCTACAGATGTGTGGCCAACACGAGCTGCGGGAGCTAAGGCGAAAAAGTGCTTGATGTGTGAGGCCAGCTCCTGGTCTTCAGAAAACTGTGCGAATGCCATCGTTGTGCCCTGAGAGTGACCGACATAATACACCTGGTCAGCTCCAGTTTTGTCGCGGATGAAGTTGATCATGGCTGGAAGGTCGAATCTGGCCATTTCGCCCCAGCTGTAGACAGGATTAAAATATATAAACCTGTTTAACAATATTCTGAATGACCGTTTTGACGACAGCTAGCACCTTCCT
>NW_004797541.1:638591-642072 GCF_000002075.1 Aplysia californica | reverse complement strand
CTGTCTCTCTCTCTCTCTCTCTCTCTCTCTCTCTCTCTCTCTCTCTCTCTCTCTCTCTCTCCTTGAACAAGGCCACTTTTTGCTTCAAATTAATCAAATTATAATTCTGCGTATCGGAGCTTTCAAAAATCTAACATGACTATGCTTGTGTCTGTGTTCTTATCGTACCTTTATTTCTTTTTTTTTAAAATCGGAAACATCTTCAGCTATAGCCGGGGGCAATTTTGCTGCGCCTGGAAGAAACAATTAGTATCAAAGACTAGGAGCCCCTTCTTAAATGTCCCTCCCACCTCTTCACTCCCTTCGAGGACTTCTTCTACCCTATAAATACTTTCAAAGACTGCACAAAGATCAGACCTAAAGTTCCAGAACTCCCTTGTGTTGGGGCTTAGATGTGTGTGGTTGGTAGAGTAGATGTTGCCGCGACTGTTACCCAACCAGACGTCAGCCCCGGCGTCTGCCAGCAGGTATGCCAGGCTCTCGTTGACCGGGTTGGTCAGGAAATTGGTGCAGCTGCCCAGGAGACCGTGCTGTAGAACCACCACAGGTCGGGACGCTGTCCAGAAATATAAAATGGAGGCTGGATTTTCTGTCCCCTTCAAAATGTCTCAATAGAAAAGTGACACTCTTATAAAACACTTCTAGGGGCACATTCATATATATGTGTACGAAGTCACGAAGACATTATAGAAACATTAATTAGATATGGAGTTTGTTGAATGGTGTTACTGGCAAGTTCTATGTCTTTCCTCTCTTTTTGTTTCTGTCAATTTATCTTGCTCTTTTGTTTCACCTAATCATTGGCTGCTTTTGTGGCGATATCCCCCAGTTCAGTTTATTATCAAATGCATCAAAAAAACGAGTATTAACATGTGATAGAAAAGGGTTACACGCCATATTTGAAGCTGATTATTAGGAAAACTTAGCACCATACCCACCGCAAATATTGGGTCTTGTCCAAGTGGGAAGGTTGGATTTTCCTTCTCAGTCGTTATTGCATAGGTGTAATAGCATTATATGGCATAATGGTCAACCCCTACGCCTCGCGTGAAGAAAATCTGAGTTCGAATCCAGGAAAAATGATAAAACTATTGTTTTCACGAGCATCTCAGTCTTTCAGTTCAGATGTCGTATACGGTATCCCAGTCAGCACTGACTGGTCCAGACAGACAAGGTCGGAGCAACCCACCTTCTAAACAAACTAAAGTTGTCGATGTGAATATTATTTCGCCTGCGAACACAACACATACCACTAAATTCCTACCTTAATAGGATCCGCAAGGATACCCCACCCGACTGCCCGTTGTGCGACTGCCAGGATGAAACAGTACCACACCACCTCTTTAACTGCCCAGCACTTTGTGACCTGCGTAGCACCTACCTACCTGCCTCCCCAGACATCGGAAACACTCTATACAGCGACAAAGTACAGCTGATTAGAACCTGTCAATTCTTTGCCATATCGACAGACCGAAGGGCTAGAACCCAAATGGCCGCTGGATCGGAAAAGTAAAGTAAAGTAAGTCGATGTGAATATAAATCATTGCGCGTCTTAGGAGGGCGCCACATGTAGTTCCTACTTTTTTACTTTCCCTCTGTGGTTTCTGTCTGTCTTTCTTTTTCGACGCACTAAATGACCATTACTGTGTCGGTGTGCTTCTATTTGATTTACTCAAACAAACAAACCTAAAGTGTACTGAAAGGTAGTTACAAACACAATCTCTTATTCCACACTGATAATGCTTTGCAAATAAATATACATCTAAATAGACATAAACATTTTTCAACGTCGAATGATATGACGGCATAGCAGCTGTTATTGACGACTCAGATCAAGAGAACATCAGGTCTAAATGAGCGGTTGAAAAAAAGAAGAAAAAATCAAACCTGAGGATTTTTCCGAATTTTTCCTTCCTTGCGGGATTCTCAGTATGTTCAGGATATAGCCATCCTCTGTGGGTACATAATGGTTCTCGCAAGGGAAACCTTTGCTTGTGATCAGCTCTGTCTGTAAACATATCAAGCAGTCGATGTTATTGACAGGTACGGTATGGGTGTTGCCTGTAACATCATTGATTTATTGTTAGTCATAGCGGGCTCCATACCGTAGCAGGTGTAACATAATATATGGGTTTAACGTTCTTTTCAATCTGTCAGACTATTTAAGAGACGAAACCTCCGAATTTAACGTCCATCTCCGAAGGAACCAAATCAAATGGGTTGATATCCTTAAAGACTCCACTAAACGACGTGAGTTCAAGAATGCTCAGTGGGAGACTTGAACTTCCTCGCTCCATGCTCCATACTCCAGCATGATTCCAACTGAGGTAACGAAATAAAAAGAAAACATTCAGTCACTCGTACATCAATCTGTTCGTCTCATAATTCAGATGTGGCTCTTTGTGGCTTGTCTTGTCTACTTGTTTCAGTTGTGATGTTCAAGAATCAAAAACAACCCCCGCCCCTAACCCACACCCAATCCAAAGATCTATAAATGCACTCAATTAGAAAAATGTGCATGCCATTGACGGGACATTAACAGGTGACCGTTGAGGTGGAATCTTTATGATTATGGGGGAAAGATCGTGAGGTTACAAAGTCCAAAGAACACCTTTTTTCAGAATTTGATGGTTTATTCTAAGAACTGTGAAACCGCAGTCATTCCTCTGTTAAACTTATGTGACACCTTATCAGGGTATGAGAAAAATTTGTCTCTATTTTCACAGCAAAGACTCGCTGTTTAATTATTTTACTGACCGGGGGGGGGGGGGGGGGATTTTGTATTTAAACTTGCGTGCTTTTTTATGTTTCCCTGACCACAAGTAATTCGTAAACGCCATGGAGTAGTAAATGTCCAGGAACACAATCAACAGTTCCTTTTGAGTCACTAAATTATTAGAAAATTCACAGCTTCCACTATTACCCTTCACTGCTCTAACCACTTTATAATCTCGGTAAAGAGCTTGAACACACTCAGAAGAGGTAGCGAAAGCTTTAACAATCTTTTAGAGATAATATTATTGTGTTACTTTCCAGTCCCAGACTTAAGGGAGCGATATATTCACCCAAACGTGACCAAATCTGACCCCATCCCCGGCCCCTCCTTCATAGCCAGGTAATTCATTGTTTTATTCATGTCTGGCTGATCATCTTCAATGATAATAAAAACTAAATAGCTGATCTGATATGGTGTGATTCATGGTCACAAAATTCAACCACTGACCTTTACCCTTCTCTGCACTCATCACTTCGTCGGTCAGAGCGCAAGGTAAAAAAAAAAAGGGCGAAACAAATCATCATGGCGTATCTGATGAGGGTCATGAGACAGCTGTCTACTGAGGTCATTTGTCGGCCACTTAAAGAGAAGTTGATTACAAGGACGAGTCACAGTGACGTCCCTTGTTTTAGCAGTCAACTTTAGACGACACCAACCTGACCTGACATTGACTGTATATCTTACCTGGTTGGGGGTGGGGGGGGG
>NW_004797541.1:632307-638431 GCF_000002075.1 Aplysia californica | reverse complement strand
TGGCGTTCTGTGTTTGGTTTCGTTCGTTTCTACAGAAGCTAGATCTATATTCTACTTTTCGTCGTTTTCCTTTCTGAAATCTACGAAAAGTCTCAGGGTTAGGCCACACTGCAGACAAGACGAAGCGTGGCGAAGAGAGGCGGAACGGAGCGAGGTGGGGCGAGCCGAGGTAAAAACATTATGATGTTATACAGGGAGATAAGCAAAGCGGGGGGTACGAGCGGTGCGACTTTGTGCGGTATTTCTTCATGTCAAGGTTATTTAAAGAATGAAAATGAAAATGTTGGTTTTGTTTCTCGTTATCGGCGAAAAATTCCAAAGAATAAAAAAAAAAGGAAGCAATGAGTGTCCGTTTAAGTAAATGTGTCCGAGATTTGGTGAACTCCTCCACTTGAAGAGAATTTAACATTATGATTATGAAATAAAAATCCTTATTTAGCAATATAATATAGTGGGCCCATGCCTGTAAAACACTTGCACAAACACACACACACACACACACACACACACACACACACACACACACACACACACACACACACACACAATTATATACACACATAGACGTACAGATAAACATAAACACAAAAATTAAAAAGAAAAAGAACATAATAACAACAACAACAACAACAACAAGACTTTTAAGATAACTAGCTGCCTGCGTGCCTTTAGGACTACAGTCGGACAACCATGTACTGCTTTCGACCACCACAACAGTCGCGACTAACAGTCTCGTTGACATTATTTGAACACATTATCTACTAAATAAAAATGCAAATAAAAATAATAAATTCCACTTTATTGATCCCCTTAGGTAAATGCATGACTAATACACAGCATCTCAAATATAGACAATCCATATAGACTATCATTGTTGTTTGCCAATGTGCAACGTCCTGTTTTTGAGCTAGGGATGTCGTGAGTTGTTCAAGGATACTTTCCAATGACTGCTGTATGTATATCACGTTGAAGGGGGGGGGAGTGGTTAAAACTTAGCACTACTTGATTCGCGAATTCACACAAATCCATGATTCTATAATTTAAAGAAAATAAGTTTATTCAAATGTAAATGTATGTTCCTATTTATTTTGATAATTCGTGATTATCGCGATTTTTGCAGAAATCCGTGATTTTTAAATTAAAAATATTAATTAATTAATTTTCATAATAATTTATTTAGCTACTTCATTCCCAATTATCGCGATTTTCGCAGAAATCCACGATTTCAAGTCGTTTGCGAAGGGGTTTGAAAGGTCACATCTGCGTTGGAACCCAACGTTTTATAAATATTGGTATGTCCCTTGGTGACTTAAATCGCAAATTTGAATCGTTCGCTAAGAACGAAACGGACAAAAGGTTAAAAAAAAGAGGGCTCTTTAAGAAAAAAAAAATAGTTCTCAGTACCCACCTTATAACCGTGTCAACGACATAGAAGAACTCCCCACCCATACTTTGAGGTTCCCGTTTACTTGTATCCATTCAGCTATTGATGAACAGCTAATCTAACATCTTTTAAAAGTGCAATTGGAAAGCAATGAATCAACCCTGGAATATTTTATAACTATACGTAGTGATTTTTAAAAATTCTAAAGCTCAAAATCATAAAAATCTGGCTCCATCATGCTCTTAGGAATAATGAATGTCACCATTATTTTTATGAATTTTTAGATCGGAAGAGAGTGTGGTTTCTACTAAAGAGTGACGCAGGTATCGGCCCGCCAAAATTATGTAAAACAGAATTTATGATTGCAATAATGCTGATGATAACAATAGTAATTACACCAATGATATTAAAAGATATATTAAATAAATGCACACAGAAGGACTTTTCAATTACTAAATAAATGCATCAATCATCTTGCACTGCATTAGTATCGTTTATGAATCTGTAGAGTATTCGTCATCTTTTTACTTCTGCGCACATTTTACATAAACCACAAAATCAAAGCTGAACTTTTGACAAGGGACAATACTCACAGCGTTCATGAAGACCTCTGGTTCGAGACCAGACTTGTTAAGTCTTAGATGCCCGCGGCCCTCAGTGCGAAAAAGAAGGGGGTTACAAGATACTGTGTACATCAGTAGAAGTAGGAGGAGTCCTTGCAGAGCCAGGTCCTTACCGAACATCGTGTCCTACGCTGTGGGCCAGATACCGACACAATAAAGGGTAAGAGAAGTCAGTAACTTTGCATTCATACAAAAGAAACACAAACTATATTTTTTATTCAGATAGATTGCAATTGGCAGTTAAGGGAGAACATAATTTTCTCACTGCCAATACTGATTTTTTAGTTTCTAATGTAGGTGCTTTTAAGCCCCCATTGACGCAACCAAGATCATTTAGAAGGCGTCGTTCGACCCTGCCTGTCAGGTCCAACCCGGACAGAGAGGGATATAAAGTCTGTACATAAAGACCGAGATACTCGATAAATTTCTCACATGAGAATCGAACATACGTCTTCTGTGTGCGACGACGAGCTGATTGATCGCCATGCCTTTTACAATTGATTTAAAAGCTGATTTTAAAAGTGCCAACAAGAATGAGTTATTATATCTTACTTGCTGCCAGGGCAGAATGAGGTGCAAACTCAGATGATGACATAAGACATAGATCTACAAAAGAAAGGAGGACATGTGACGCTATGATGAAATTCTTAACCTATATGAAAATCTCCAGAGTATAGGCAATGTCTCTGAGGACCTGGTCAGCTCACCTATGAGCTTTATACGAACGTTCAATAAGGATGAAACTGATGAAGCGGATGTAGGATGTAATAAAGAACAAATAGTTGCTGAATTGTGATGTCAAGCTTGCTACAATGAACCTGTGTTAGAGTCCTTGACAACTTGGCTGTTAAACTAATTACTAGCTGGCAAAGCTGTATTACAAACTGTAATTTTTGTTGTAGTTGTTGCTGTTGTTGTTGCTGTCGTTTTTGTTGCTGTTTTTGTCGTTGTTGTCGTCGTCGTTGTTGCTGTTGCTGTTGATGCTGCTGCTGCTGCTGCTGCTGCTGCTGCTGCTGCTGCTGCTGCTGCTGCTGCTGCTGCTGCTGCTGCTGCTGCCGCTGTTGTCGCTACAGTTATTGTGTTTTTGTTGCTTTGCTTGTTATTGTTGTTCTTGTTTTTGCTGCTGTTGTTGTTGTTTTTGTTGTTGTTGTTTCTGTTGTTAGGGTCATGTTATTTTCAGTTATCGTTGTTTTGTTTTCTTTGGGTTTTTTGTTATTACAATTACATTATACTCCAAAAAGGTTAAGGTTCATTAGCTGTTATGTAAGAAGAATTATGATTAAGTAAGTGTTGATCAACCTGCGGTCGTTCGATCTTTGACTTACTTTATTTACTCTGTTGAGCTTTACACGATATGGAGTTGACAATGTTATTGTTTTGCGTGAACAAATCAATGTGTTGAACGAGGTTCCCTACTTTTCAAACGTCACAGAGATCAATCTGAAAAACATTGAGAGGATTAAATACACGTGTGACGACCATTTGCATTTAAGCAGTCAATGCATCGTTGTCTCATGGATTGAGCAACATTCCCATAGTGAGCAGTGCGTTGCCTAGCATTATTGTCCGAGAATACGTAAGGGGAAAGGGTTAGTCCTAGTTGTTGGGTGGAGTTTGGTGGGTGTTGTTGCATCGCCCAAGAACGTCCTGTGAATGTTTTATGGGATTTTATAGATCAGGTGAGCAAACTGGTTAGTGCATCCTGTCCACTCCATGATGCCGCAAGAAATGTTCACATGATGATGATGATGAGGAGGAGGAGGAGGAGGAGGGGGAGGAGGAGAGGAGGAGGAGGAGGAGGAGGAGGATGATAAGGATGATTATGATGATGAAAATGATAAATACATAAATACATAAGCTAATTTTAGAAAATGAATAAATACATAAGTAAATAAATAGATAAATTGATAAATCAATAGAATTTCGGCTAACCATTTTCATTTTAAAGAACGCTCACTGCGCATTACAGTCAAACAGACGTTACATTAAAATTGCTGGACAGATCTATATCAACGGTTCAGTTCAAGAAACACGTATGCCACATTTTTCTTAAATCGAATGTTTAGCTTTCTTGTGGCCGCAGATCCTTCTCCGTCACCTTTTCGATGTGATAAATAAGTTGTTACAGTCCAATCCTCACATAAAAAATAATTATATATATAACGGGGAAAGATCTGCGGCCATGGGAAAGCAAAAAAATGTCGATTTTTAGACTAATGTGACATACGTGGTTCTTGAACTGAACCGTCCATAAATAATAATAATATGTAGAACAAAAAACTGACCCGCAAATTAAGCGCGAATTCATCAGTACACAAAAAGGTCAATAAAAAAAAAGCAACAAGTATCGTTCAAGTTCAATTTTTGGTTGTTGTTGTTGAAAAGTTGCCAGTGAGATGTGGAGAATAACACTGAGCACTGTTGACGTCACTATGCTCGGTGTGTGACCTTGACCTTGGTGCCCGAAGTCAGTATGCTTTTCATGGCCGCTTGAGGTCTCAATTACTGCTGCACATCTTAGATGCATAGATTCATCGTTGAGTTGAGTTTCCTGTTTTATGTTTGTCCCCACACCTGGGTGATGGTTGCGCACAACTGTGCTGTTCTTTGTGACCTTGGGATCATACGGTTGAGTCGTCTCTGCAAAGTGTCCCAAATAGTGTTCATTGAGATTTAAGTCCGTGGAACGAGTTGGATCGCAGCAGAAAGTTAATGTTATTCTGCCTCAGAGAGTCTTGTATGACACAAGTTTTTTGGGATCTTGCGTAATCCTGCTGGAAGCATTTTTGATGCTTATTGGAAAAGGGCATCACTGAGGCATCGTGTTGTACCGTCGAACAGTGACACCATTTCTGCACCCATGGCCGACGTTATGAATGATTTTGGGCAACGCCTCCCCTCCACATAATAAAATAAAAAATAAAAATAAAACTTGAATCTTTCACATCCTCAATGATTTCTTGTCAAGATAGCGTCCACAGAAAAGTGTTGTTTGTCTCTGCGTTAAATACGAATGCATGGTCTACGACAAATTTGCTCTCGTCAATTAAGAGTAACCTTCTCGTCTCCATTGTTGGTATCGCCAATTTATGACGAGCTGCCAACCACTGCAGTGGATGGTAGAAGTGACGTAGGTTGGAACAGCTTTTCGGCTTGGACACCTTAAAGACCAACAGCTGCTAATCTTATCATCTTTGTCTTCCAGTCCTGTCATCGGCCGTCTAGTTACTCCAACTGTGTTTCTGGAAGCTCCCGAGGCTGATGGTGCCCATGGATTCAGGCGGTGTTGACACACTATGAACCGGTCCTGGGCCGTAGTTGTCACCCTGGGCCTGCCGATTCTTACTTGATCTGTGGTTGTGTTAGTGCCGAGGAAACGATTCCATAGGTGATGGATGGTGCTAACTTAAATGAATGCCTAGAGCCACTGATGATTTTTCCTTGCGGTCGTCCAACTTCTCTTTCACAATTTTCTATTGAATGTCCTACATGACTGGGTCTGCACCATCTCTCTGCTCAACAATTAATGCGGCTTATGAGTCCCAGAGACGTACTCTCCAAATGTTTGCTGCCGAGGCGGCCATTGCATGTTTCATAATGGGCCAATTGAGCCATTAATAAACACTGTTGCAAGTGCCGTAAAACACTTACTAAAACTAAAACGAATAAACACTGCTCAATAGTGATGAAATTTGTTAACGATCATAACTGGTACTGCAGAATGTTTGCATTTCTTTTTCCGATCAGTATATTATGTATTTCCGTATAAGTTATCACGCAGTGAGCATGTCAACGGTAATCCGTTCACAAAAATGTAGTTTAAAAAAACAACAGCAAACAAACAACAATCTTATTTCCTGTACAGGTTTCTGGAAATCGTGGAAAGAACGAGTACTTTTCTGTTTCTGCCGTGCGAGAGCGTGAATGGCAAGACCAGGCTTGCTAAATGTACATGTGAGCATATTAGCTCATTTTTACTGGTAATATGTACGTCCCTGTCCTTTTCCCCCAACTATTTTGGGAGCGTCGAAACCTCAAAATTTCAATTGACATTTGTTCGTTTCAAAGGCATTCTGTGCGTCGGTTTGGGTAAAGGGGCGAGGGGAAAAGGATTGGC
>NW_004797541.1:620101-630208 GCF_000002075.1 Aplysia californica | reverse complement strand
GAGAGAGGGGGGGGGGAGAAAAGCAAAGAGACAGACAGACAGATAGACAGACAGACAGACAGAAAGACAGACAGACAGACAAAGTGAAGTAGACAGGCAGACAGACAGACAGAGAGAGATGGAAAGGGAGACACGGAAAAATAAATACTTACGGAGCTTGTTTACTCCAGCAACGGCGCAGAAGCGTACACAGAATTAGGAAAAGGACAGATGACGCGATGTAATACTTTGTATTAGGTATCCTTAGTAGATAAACAAGCAAAATATATAACCCTGTACAAAACAGTAGAAGCTCTGAATTTGCAAATTGTGCTATTCTTAGAAGAAAATACTGTAGAAACCAGATGTTCATGTGTAACCTGATTGAAAGTCGGTTTGCATGGTGTTTCCGATTAGCTCAATTTAAGCAGACTCACGCTGCATTCGGTTATAGTGTCACCAAAATGGAACAATGATGTCAGCCCCACTAACACTCATAAAGCATAAACGTTGGAATTAAGGAGTTTAAATGCAGCAAAACAGATATTGATTAAACTGCCATTAGCTACCATTATCCTAGTTCAACGCCAGAAAAGAGTATACATTCAACCGATTTAAGCCAGTGCGGTCTACTTTAAAATGTTATAATACTCCGAAGCAGGGGCGTGGCGTCACTTCTGGAGACGGTGGCGCCTAGAATAATTTTATGCACAACGAATAGAATTGGCTACTTATTACAGACATATAAACGGTAGCCCTACTATATACGCATCTTCATTTAATTTTAATACTGATACAGGGACACCTACTTCCATGCGAGAAGAATCGATAAGTGCCGGTACAATCTTTTATATATGAGATAACTGATTATAAAGAACCAAGTTCGGCGCTCAAGATGCGCACAATCACATAATATCATAATTGTTCACACACAAGACAATAACTTCCCACAGATCAACAGAAAAGCACACATTCACAGTTAAGAACACGCATGCGCCCTCGGGGTGTCTTGACATAATGACCCCATTCCGTGATTCATTTGCAGTTCTGGTTTCTAGCAAGGTTTCTAGACAGCAGACAGTCAAACCTATTTTTAGACCGTTCGCTACCATGCCATGTCCAGGCTAACTACCACTCCATCCTCCCCCTACCATAAAGGCGCCAAATCCATTTTGGCCCTTTGGCCCAACAGTACAATCTCAAAGTGTGATGGGAGTACCTGTTGTAGCATTTTTGGCTGAGTTATGTTCTTGGCGATATCTCTTGTGTCTTCCGTGAAATGTCTGGATGGGGTATGAAATAAACTTTTTTGCTATTCTTAAAAAGAAAACCCTGTTTTCAACTGATTGAATCAAATAGTTTATAGATCATTTTGAATTATTTGGACCAGACTTCACACTTAAACAATGAACACTCTGATGGGTTCAGGCAGAGACACTGGTTCATGTAGTGCCGATCTGGGTTCGGCGCCGTCGGTGACGTCACAGGTAGGGAACGAAAAGGGCGGGGAGACCCTTGCGACCGGCAACGGGAGGCTAGCTGGGCACGTAGATCTAGTGAGTGATAGGCTTTCAGAAAGTCTAGTCCTGGGCTGGGCTGGGCTGACAGACACTGACAATAAAAGGTTAGACATAAACTGGCTTTAAGGATGGCCTCACTCAACTTACTGCCAGGCTACCCGCCCTCCTCCCACTAGCCTAATTATAGACACCTTAACTAAAGACTGGCGTACTTCGGGAAGAACACCCATTAAGAGATTTGTTTGAAAAAAATATTGTGATATTTAGTTAAGTTTTGGAAAATGGTATTCCTTTTTTGAAAATCCCTTCTCTATTTCAAAGGGTGGCGCCATGGCGCCATTTGGGCTTGGAGAGCCACGCCACTGCTCCGAAGGTGCTCCAAGGGAGACTTTCCAGCCACTTGACCAATAAGATTGGATTCTGCTAGAGTGGGAAATGAACATAATTTTTTCGAAAAGCAAGGTCACATTACTTATATGCTAGGCCAAGCAATTGCAGGCATGCATCTATGACTATGATATGTGTGTGTTTAGTAACAGCTTTTAAAAGATATGTGGCCAATCCTGAAAAATAGAAACATCTCAATGAACACCAAAATAAAAGTTCTGAAATGCTATGTTTGGTCAACCCTTCTATATGGCTGTGAATGCTGGACAATCACTAAAGAAAGTGAAAATAAAATAGAAGCAGCAAAATTGTGGTTTCTTAGGAGACTGCTGAGAATATCGTGGAAGGAAAATAAATAAAATGAGGTAGTGCTTGATGAAGCCCACATGGGACGCTCAATGTTAAAAACAATCAGGAAACGACAAATGCAGTTTTTGGAACACATAAATAGACACAAGGGTCTTGAACATGTGGCTCTCACTGGCAAAATTGAGGGCAAGCGAGGCAGGGGTAGGCCCAGGACAACATACTTAGGGAACCTAAACAAATGGGTAACAGGGAAAGATCAGGGAAACGTAGCTTTTTTTAGAGCATCCGAGCAAAGGAATGAATGGAGAATCATGATGGCCGATGTCTGTCACAGATCTGGCATAGGATGATGATGATGATGATAGATGGCCTTTGTTTAGACATAATGAGCAGGAAGCAGTCAACTTTAACATTTTATGAGATAATTGCAAGTCAATCAAGATTTCCTTCCCACTGTTGTTGAAGTAGGCTTCTTTCCAATATCGCAGGTATAGTTTCTGCTGTTGTCTGTTCTCCCGAAGTTCGTGAATATTTCAGAGAATCTGGAAACACGATCCTTCGAATTCGCAGCGAACGATAAAGCGTGCGGCTATTTTTCAATACATCTATACTCTTCAAGAGACGAGCGGGTGGCAGGCAGACGCTGTGGTGGAGTTTGCTACCTCTTTCCTATTAGATATCTATCGTCATTATCGCTCCTCCCTTATTTTCCTTAGTTTTTTACTCTCTAGTTACACCTCTAATGTTCGACACTTATATAACCAAATCGTGTTGTAAGTGACGTAACACTCTCACTTAAACTAAAAATGAAAGGAGAGACGTAGGCCATGCCTTCGCCCCTTTTGTCACTTTCAGTAGTCCTGTGGATGTACCTGAACATACCTCTTGCCTGAAGAGTTCAATATCAAGCTTTGACCGCTTTTACCTTGCTGACCACTGGAGTGCGTCCTTGTGCAATGTTAATCCCAAGGGTCAACGGTCGGGCTCTGCGTTGATCTACCAGGAATAACAACCAATACGTAGCGACATGTACGTTTTAGTATGATCTGTCGGTTGTCTGTGACACAGTGATGGGCTCTGCAGCGTGAATATAAAATGTTATCTCGATTGCAGCGACCATTTACTTGAAATGAACACAGGAAAAGTGTTTGTGCTTCTTTTGCAGGCTACCTTCTTGATTTTCTGAAATCAGAATTGGACACAATCTTACCAGCAGTGATATGGACACAATGTTGGGTAAAGGCCTGGCTTGGCAAGGACTCCTCCTACTTCTACTGATGTACACAGCATCCTGTAACCCCTTTCATTTTCAAACGAAGGGTCGCGGACGGCCTACTATGTCTGGACTCGAACCAGAAGTTTACATGGACGCTGTGAGTATATGCCCTTTTAACAGGAGTCCAGCTTTGATTTTTCTAGTTTAATTATTGGCATAAGCATAGCAAGAGAGGTCAACAGTTTTTTAAAATGTAAATTAGGATAAAGAGTTTGAATAAAACTAAAGGTTTTCCTTAATAAACACGTACTACGACGTCCTCTGTGATTAATTCTAAGATATGTATTATCTTAGGAGCGAGGTTGTAATCTCATGACTAAAGTTAGTCAGTTGTATATAATAACCATAAGGTTCGCAGGCCGTTTGCAGAAATAAAACTATAGAATGCGATGCATCAGTCTATTTCACCGCTACTTGTTAACGCTAGCTTGTCACGTCAAAATATTAAATCAAGAAATCTGCTTTGAGTCGTTTTATAAGCTGGACAGAATAAATGAATCTACTTAACTTGAGTGTGACCTCAATACCATAAAGAATTGGTAGTAAAATGTTCATGAGTCATTTAGGTTGGGTTTTTTTCCATAGACAAAAAACAAAAACGAAAGGTCGTGAAATAATACTACAACTCAACGCTTATTGCATATCACTGCGACCCCTCATGCATAACATTTGTGGAAGGTCGTAACCTTCTCGTAATCAGTCACTGGTGAAAGATGCCGACGCCTGAGGGAAAGGGGAGGGTAGGTGTCCATAAGCTTTAGGAGTCCCATGCGGTATAGGCAAATGCAGTCAAACGTCATTTCTCTGAAGCGAGCCAAATTTGAAATCTGAGATATGTTTGCAATGATTTTCACATTGGTGACACCGAGGAAAAAATATTGCTCAGGGTCTTTTCTCTAGCGAGTTTCGTTTACAGCGGATGTGGTTCGCTTAACGTTTTAGTTGAAAGTATATTGTTATGTCAGCTCTGAACTCAGTCAGTTTCGTTGCCATGATAACCTTTTTATCATAATAATAATAATACTAATAGATAGCATTTGTATAACGCATATCCCCGCTCAACAGCAGGCTCTATGCGCTTTACACTATATTATTACCCCAGCAGACCATAGAACACTCCGAAACATTCTCAGCTTCCCGGGAAGCATATTATCACTGATATTATCATATTACAGTACATGATTTATTACCTCCAACGGACTCTTTATTCTAGTTAGTGTATTAAAAGTAAACGACATATTCTTTTAAAGTTGTTTTAAAGGAAAGGAATTTAGTTGTGTGCGTCCTTCACAGACGTCCTCTTGTTTTCACAGACAGAGCTGATCACAAGCAAAGGTTTCCCTTGCGAGAGTTACTACGTACTCACAGAGGATGGCTATATCCTGAACATACTGAGAATTCCGCATGGAAGGAACAATTCTGATGCACAATCAGGTATGGATGCATGTTTCGAATTTGACAAATCATCGTTAAAACGTGTATAAACAATTAATTAGACTTATCAAAATCGAATTTCTTCTTGAAACATTGTTACAGTTGGAAATCTATTGAGAAATACTAATTTTGCCGATGGCATAACGTTATGACAAAAAATTCGCACTTATAACTTCAACAAGTTCTGTCATACACACACACCTCATAACCCTTTAGGACAAGCACACTCTGTGTCCCGTGGCTATGAGAAAGAGTGTAGCACAATTAAAACACTTCTGTTCTCCCCTTTTTTAGATCACATTTTAATAGCCAACCGCGTACCCCCCCCCCCCCTCTCCCCGTAACATCGAACAAATCTACTAGTATTTTGTCCAGAATGGTGTTTAGCTACGGTCTCTGGTTTAGCTCATGCAAAATAGAATGTTGACAAGAAATATCAGTCGTGTATTCTAGAACGCAAACATGGCATTGGTCCATGTCCACGTTGTATTTTACACATCACCCCAACCAACAAAGGCAGATTGTCTGAGAGAGAATTTCAACACCACGGCTAGTTAAAAGCGGATAGGGCCTGCATTTTAAAAAAACACCAGGGTAATCCGCTCCGAGGTCCAGCATGATATGCCAACTGAGCTATCGGAGCGCCCATACTTTGCTAGAATGGGTATAAATCCTGACTTATAATTTTTCTTGCGGACAGCATTTCATAAGAGTGCCACTTCTACTTTTGAGATATAGGACTGGTCAGAAAAATCCAGCCTCCATTCTATATTTCCGGACAGCGTCCCGACCTGTGGTGGTTCTACAGCACGGTCTCCTGGGAAGCTGCACCAACTTCCTGACCAACCCGGTCAATGAGAGCCTGGCATACCTGCTGGCAGACGCCGGGGCTGACGTCTGGTTGGGCAACAGTCGCGGTAACATCTACTCTACCAACCACACACATCTAAGCCCCAGCACAAGGGAGTTCTGGAACTTTAGGTCTGATCTTTGTGCAGTTTTTGAAAGTATTTATAGGGTAGAAGAGTAGAAACCTCATGAGGATTGAGTGAATCAGGAGATGAGACTTGCCTGTAAGGTGGATGGATGGATGGATGGATGGATGGATGGATGGATGGATGGATGGATGGATGGATGGATGGATGGATGGATGGATGGATGGATGGATGGATGGATAGGTGGGTGGATGGACGTTTTGTCAACAGTATCATGTGTCTTCTAGTTTACCCCCCCCCCCCTTTTCTCTATTTCTCCTTCATATCACCCTTTTTTCCCTCGGTTTCGTCGGGGGAGAGAGATAGAGAGATAGAGAGAGAAACAGAGAGAGAGAGAGAGAGAAAGAGAGAGAGAGAGAGAGAGAGAGAGAGAGAGAGAAACAGAGACAGAGAGAGAGAGAGAGAGAGAGAGAGGAAGAGAGAGAGGGGGGGGGAGAGACAGCGTTAAAGGAAGATGGAGAATGAGTGGGAGAAATAGAGAGTTGGGGAGGAGGGGAGAAGGAAACAGTGAGAAAGCGAATGAAATGGATTTTATTCAAATACTTACTCCTGACATCAAATGTTTTTCAATATTTTTGTAATGATTTTAATCCTTTCTACAGTTGGGACGAAATGGCCACTTTCGACCTCCCAGCCACGATCAACTTCGTCCGGGACAAAAGTGGCGCTGACAAGGTGTATTATGTAGGTCACTCTCAAGGCACAACGATAGCATTCTCGCGGCTCTCTGAAGACCAAGAACTGGCCTCACACATCAAACACTTTATCGCCCTGGCCCCGGTTGCACGCGTTGGGTACGCACCTACTCCACTCAGAAAACTTGCACCTTACGCAGACCAAATAAAAGTAAGTTCTAGCCTAGTACTAAGAATAATTGATCTCATAATGAGGCAAACTAAACCATTATGACTTTTTTAAATCAGAAATACTTTGGAACCTGCTTTAACGGACACTTTAACAAACGACTACTTCTCATTTTCCCCCTTGCTCCTCATAAAAGCACTGTTGAAGATGTCTGTCTGTCTAAGAAAACCCATTTGTCTTCGAAAATACTAAAACAGCAACTAGACATGGGTGACTGGTGCCTCTATAAATACATTATTGATGGTCTGGAATGGGTTGGACGACTTGGACAATTCGACTGTATATGATGTTTTATTTTGTGGTGCGTAGTCATGAAACAGAGTGCTCGATGCTTCGTGTGAGTGATTTTTTTTTCTTTTTTTGGGGGGTGGAGGTGGGGGGGGGGTGTTTGTTTTTGTTGTCTTTTTTTTTAATCTCTTCCTGAAAGAAACAAATTTTTAATGCTTTCAAACCCCAGAGGTAAAAGAAGCAGAAGTATAAAATGAAACACTGTTTCGTGTCCTGTTAAAGTAAAATGTATGGTGTCGGCCACAATGCAGACGACATAATTGAAATGTACTAAAGTTGAAAATTATATGGATCCTCATACTGCTAAGCTTCGGGACTGGTTGAGCATTTTTTGACACGGAGGTCAATGCAGTTGTATTAGGTTGAGTATAGTGAGCAGATTGACTTTAAAATCCTATAGAAAGTGATAGAACAGAATGAATGCAATTGTATTACTAATCTGAATATATAAAGTGTATTTTAAGAAAGGTTTCGGTTTATTAATGTTTTTTAAAGATTAGCTGCCGACCGAATTATTTGTCCTTGGGGAAGCAGAGCTCACAAACCATGGGCACTGCTGTCGGTTGTTCTTTTTCGGTACATCTTTTCTTTTCCTTTTATTATGGGAGGTGGAGGTATGTTGTTACACGTTCTTGGGTAAGAACTTTAAAATTGCTTTGTATTTCTAGACAAATACAATTTTTCGTAGAAGTGATGCTTCTAAATAGAATTGAAATTCAAATCAGATCGAAATTATGATTGATATCCCAAACATAATATGTTCCAACACAGATTCTGTTAGGATCAGGTTTTTATACACCTCCTGGTTTTGTTTGGGAAATAACTTGGGTCGATTGTTTTGTTTTTGTTTGTTTGGGGAGTTTTTTGGGGGGAGGGGGGTTGGGGGTTGTTTGTTTGTTCTTTTTTTTAAATTCGTTTTATTTTGTGGTTTGTTCTGTATTTTTATTACTATTTTTCTCTGTGTGTGTGTGTGTGTGTGTGTGTGTGTGTGTGTGTGTGTGTGTGTGTGTGTGTGTGTGTGTGTGTGTGTGTGTGTGTGTGTGTGTGTGTGTGTGTGTGAGTGTAGCGCGAGGGGGGGGGGATTGCTTATGTCTATGGTGGTATTCATAATTCATATGAAGACAACGTTGAAAAAAAGACAACAGGTTCACTTTTCATTTCCATTGTTGCTTGTTTTGATAATATAATATTGCTTAGCCTGTTTCATTTTGTTCACCGATATTTTCGCATAAAGATCGTAATTACACACTGTTGACACATGTATAATTGTGGGACGGGAAATAGCAACAGTACGTATTTCATATAAACCTGCAAGACGAGCAGAACATCACAATAGTATTTTAGGACTACCTCTATCAGCCCTATAGACTCCATACTATGCATCTTACTACAGAAAAAAGGTTACATGTACTGACTACCTTTATCGGCCCTATAGACTCCACACTATGCATCTTACTATAGTCCGGACAACACTAAATGGACAACTTGTTGACCTCATTACAGAGAAACTGTAAGTGGCGAATTTCCCTGATTTTTTCATGTGCCTTTGAATTCCAAAAAAACTATAAGGTCTCTATTTTCGTGCATATACGACAGACATAAAGAGGTATTTTCTATTTAATCTTTAGTATTTAATTACACTCTACGCGGAGATTTTTTATTAGAACAAGAACTGTAGCAGAGTGTTAGTTTTTATTTTTACTTGTTTTAATCTATATTTTTTTCTTTCTTTAACTGACTGCAGGTGCCGCAAGACTGAGATGTTTTCAGGCCAGCGGTTAATGGGTGACAGTGGGTTTATTTAGATTGGCTAAATGTGATATACAATGAGTAAAACATTTTGCATATCTTCACAATCTTTAAGATCGCATGCGTTTCAATTTGCCGTCACACTTTCAATAACCACCATAGCTCTGCCTATGGACCTGCACGGCGGAGGGGTGGGGGGGGGCAGTGACATACCTAGAGCACCGCTTCAAATTTAGCACTCTGTTGACCCCCAGTTTTGGGTTTTAACCAACCCCCCCCCCCCCGCCCCCCTTGAAATTTCAGGCTAAGTCCCAGCAACGACACCCAGCATTGTTATGGCATTAGCACTTAGCACAGTACCGTATTTGCTATTTTAAAAAAGTGCGCGGTATTGAGTTCTATGAGCAATTAATTACTAGTGATTATATATAGAAAACACATCTTTATATTTGTTGCATGTGCACGAAAATCAAGAATTTTTTGGTCTTTTCAAATTCAGAAACGCATGCAAAAAATCAGAGAGATTCGCCTCTTAGATTCGCTGTAATGAGATCGACAAGTTGTCCATTAATTGGTGTTGTCCGGACTATACAAGAAAAAGATTTCATGTACTGATACGACCTTGGCACGCATTGGAACAAATTGAATACAGAATGAACTAAATTTAATATTATCGGAGACAATTCTAAGAACTCTTGTTGTGAAGATTTATAAGCATTTTAAATGTATTTCTTGCCAGGACAACTTTTTTTTAAACTTTTAAAATCGTTTCATTGTTTGCACTTAAGTGTATGAATTTTAATATATATGTGAACTGTAAAAAAATGACTTTTTCTTAAAAAGGTTTTCCTCGACAAATTCGGCCACGGCGAGTTCATGGTTGAATCACCCGAACTTCGCTACCTGAAGGGAGATCTCTGTCAGAAATGGGGAGCTGTGATTTGTGCGAATTTTTTGTTTCTTGGATGTGGTTTCAACCCGCAATCTATGAATTTGGTGAGTCAAATAATGTTACATACTAGTATGCTACCATTGAACCTGAACACGGGGGGAAATAATTTTTTTATTTTAAAGTTTCCTTTGAATTTCGAACACAAAGCTGCCGTGTTTGATGTTTCAGTTGGAGTAGCAGCGGCAGTAACTGTCCTGGATGCATCAGCAGCATGAGAAAAAACAGGCCGCAGCAAAATAATCCCTTTTCTTACGTAGGATTAGAAGAAACGAAGATAATGAATGTTACTACTGCCGCTGGTACTGCTTAAGGTGTTATTATGAGTAGGCAGACAGACAGACAGACAGACAGACA
>NW_004797541.1:613114-617741 GCF_000002075.1 Aplysia californica | reverse complement strand
TCTGTCTCTGTCTCTCTCTCTCTCTCTCTCTCTCTCTCTCTCTCAAAACGCTCTGAGCTCTCTCTCTGAGAAGGAAAAGTAGAATGAGAACAACACACAGTGGTTACAGTTGAAAGAGGGGATGGAACAAGTGCTGAAGAAATAAAGTTCCGCATCGGAAAGGCACAGGCTGTTTTCATATGTTTGAAAAGGATTTAGAGAACTAGGGATATCTCGCTTCGAGCAAAGCTAAGGATTTTCAACTCAAATATGACACCAGTCTTGTCTTTGTCTACAGGCGTGGATGCGAGACATGGAACTCATCTTAGACTTATTTTTTAAAAGGGATCCTGATTTTCTTGAACAAGTGTCTGAGAAAATTATTGCAGATCAGATGGACAAACTGGGTTAACAACGATGAAGTGTTAAGAACAAGACAGAGCTCAGTCAGAGATGAAGTTGGAAGAAGGCGGTGGCGATGGATTGGACATACTCTCAGAACGTCAGGTAACTGCATAACGAGGCAATTGTTGGATTGGAACCCACAGGGTAAAAGATCAAGCGAAAAGTCACTTGGAACATGGAGAAGACTAACAGAGATTGATGTACCGAAATGTGGGAAGACATGGGGTAACATCAAGAGGCTAGACCAGGATAGGGAAAGGTGGAAAGTGTTTGTTTGTAGCCTATACACTGATGTAAGATCTGAGCTAGATCTAGATCTAAGCCTAGATATCATAGTAGGAATAGACTGATATTTTTTTTATTGAAGAAGAGTAGACCTACCACGTAGTCTATGTCATAAGAACTACTAGATAGATCAACAAATCTGTCGATATAAATGATACATTCGCCTTGAATAAACTTTGGCTCTACATCTAGACTCTCCCACCATACTATAACACTAATAAACTTAACTAGATTTAGAAAATAGATCTATGTATCAGTTGGATCTAGATCTGTCTGATGAAGTCTTGTTGACCTCTATTCAGAGTTCAAAGGCTGTTTCTTTTCAGTCCCCCAGTGCACGAAGCAGTGGGTTGCGCTAGGGGCAGTCCCCTAACAACTTTATTATTATTGTGTCAAAGGGGTTGTCTTTACTAAAACAAACATTTTTTTTTCCTGAAGGAAGGGCCCACCGATTAAAATCCTTACATTGATATCTTTCCCTAAGTGGCCGTCTTGAATGGACTGTTGTTAACAGATTTCAAAAACACTTTGAACCTTTATCAATTTTAATTAGACTACCTTTTGGGCTACATAATATGCAAGCGACAACTTATTGTGTTTTGCAGTTTGTACCGAATGACGTAGATAAGCTTCGGTGAACGTGCACCTCTGTTTCCGGGGAAAGATCGCAATTGAAATTTTAATTATCATTTGCACACCATTTGTGCGTTGTGCGTATGCCAAAGGAAAGGGTCAACATGGGCAATTATTGTACTTGTAGTTTGATGCATTTCTGTATAGAATAACATTTCCTGGTGACTTGTTTTGTTTTGTTGGGGGTTTTTTTCAAATATTATCTCACGTTGTTTTCGAGAAATGGCAATATTTGTAAGTCAGAAAAAAAGAAAACTGATTCAGATCTATGCTAAAACTTTATGGAAGGCCTTTAATCTAAATAAAAATGCTTGTATCTCTTCAAAATTTAGGAAGCTTGATTTGTATTGTTGAAACTCATCAAATATGCTGAACACAGCACCATCTACCAGTTTGCCATTCATCGAATTGACTCTGATTCCATTGTTCATTATTAAGGAAAGCGCCCTATTGTGCACACGCTGTGATTACACATTAAATTTGACCCTGGAAAACCATTGGGAGGATTTGACGAAGAGTTATTTTGATTAAGCATGATTAACCCTACCAACTAGGACTAAAATTGTTGCTTTTTTTGTTGGCATACACCACCCCACCCCCAAATCAACCCAGTTTAAAGCATCATGCGGGGGAAATTTTGACATTCGTTAAGAATAATAATGGAAACAGCCATATTACTTGTAACTTATTATCAATGATCAAGTCCGAACTGCTTTTGAATCGCCATTTTGCGAAGTTAGAGATCACAATCTTCAAAATGATGTATAACATGACTGATTTCTGAGCGTGTTGAGAGCTTTATGCCCATTTCATAAAAAAGGACATTTTAGGGTAAAAAATTGAGGGGGGTTTTTCACTTACAGGAAAGGGGGTGTCATCTTTGTGAGTGTTTTTTAACATGTTCTGCTATTGATAGGGACATAAGATTTTCATTTCGGGAAAGTAGACATTTCAAAGTACTCGAATCCGTTAAAAGCCCAATTTTGATCTGAGACTCAAAAATGACATCATTTGACCATGGCCTTCCCCCGCATCATGCCTTAAATCATTTCGGAGGCGGGCTCTGTCCCTGTCTGCCAGGGCTCGGTTTGAGAGGGATACGATGTCCTTGCAGAAAGACCGAGATATGGGATGAAATCTCCCTATTTGGAAATCAAACTCAGGTCTTCCGCGTGCGGTACTCGACTTTGATCATTTGTGGGAAAGGCTGCATTGGTCCAGATGCACGTCAGACCAGGGCAGAGAATGATACAGCACCCCAGCAGGCACACAGGGATAGATTTTTATATGTATAAGATTGATTTGTTTTTTTAAAAAAAAGAAAAAACGTCCTCTAATTGCCATGGCAAAGAGACTGACTTCCAAACCACAAACTCTGGTAATCTTATTTAGTCTGAGAGCATGAGTAAAGAAAGCAAAAGATGAAGATGAACCCATAAATATGACATATAAGTACAACAGGCACTTAAACAAAAGAGCAATTAGCCAAGAAATAGCGAAGAAGAGATAGTTGAAAAAAGAAAACTGCCAATAGTAAATACTGATGATGATGATGACAATGAAAACATAACTTTCAATTTCAGGTAAGAGAAGCATGGAACACTTTGAAATATAATGGCCATTTTAGAACAGATGAAAAGTAAGACAAGTAGAAACTAGAAATAGTAGTGGGGAAGAAAAGGACCCCCAAGAAGCGTCCAACAAACACCCGTGATGAAAAGAGGAAACATGAATACCTCACCAATAAAACGTACAATAAAAAAGAAAACATGTAAGATAGATTTCACACTATAAATTTATTAAATATAGTATGCATATATTTCAGCTTGATGTACAAAAGGAGATTTTTCGCAGTTTCAATTTTGTACCAAGAATTCTAAAAGCTCCCCTGCAGTTCAAAATGAAATGCACACAATAAAGATTATGATAGTCCAAACATTACAGAAATTCAGTTTTTCGAACTCTTGAACAGTTCTGTAAACGGACAGCAAAACATATGGGCAGTTCAGTCTTTAGTTTTAGTAAGAGTTTTACGGCACTTGCAACACAGTACGGTCTTGATTGATTGAGTAGGTTTTACGGCACTATCGACCCAACTTTGGTCATTTAAGCGCAAACAGGTTTCACCGCAACAAAATCAGACGTGTTTTAGCCAGAGTCTTTCGGAGCTCGCAACCGCACCCGGTCACACTATTCTCATTATGCTAAAAGGACGGACAGACATTTATGAAAATTCGTGTAAATATGGTAAATACTTATTTACAATTGTATATACAATATCAATTTCAGTGTATGTATATATATTATATACACTGGCAACGATAACTATATATGTTTATACCCTATTAAATAGTCCTATTTCTTTAACATAACTTAAAATTTTTCTAGGGTCAACAATGTCAAAAAGAGTATATTTTTACATTTGAAATATTTCGTATGTACATCATTAAATTCGACACATTCCGTTAGGATGTGCCGAACTGTGAAGAATGTGTTGCACGTCACGCAAAAAGGAGCTTCCTCTCCTTCGAGTAAATGTCTGTGCGTGACGTGCGTGTGTCCTATTTTTAATCTCGTATAAATTACGTTTTTCTCTTTGTGGGAGAGACAGGGGTTTCCTGGGCCCAAGTTTTGGTTGAATGTAATGGAGTTTGCTGTGTATTTGCTGATTCCAAATTTGGGACCAGGAGGGTGTGATGTGTTCTTTTACTTTCCGTTTCATGTCAGAGAAAGGGATTTTACTATTTTTGTTTTCAGGTAGTTTTAGAGATTCTTCGGCAAATTGATCAACGGCTTCGTTGCCCTCAATACCTCGATATGGAAATATAAGTGCAGAAGATTAGAGGTGTTACAAGAGAGTAACAAACACAAAAAAGGAGGGGAGATAGAGATGATAGTTTTTTTTTATAGGAAAAAAGGAGCAAATCACCAGAGCACCCGCCAACCACCCATACTGTTCAGTCTGTGTATACATATATTTGATACATGTTATAAAGGGTCAACAACGTAGGGTAGGAGCTAAGTAAAGACAAGTTCTAAAGGGTCAATAATGTGGGGTTGGAGCTTATACAACTTTCACTAAATAAAGATGCAAGTTCTAAAGGCTTAACAACGTGGGGCTGGTGCTAAGTCAACAATATGCAAGTTCCAAAAGGTTAACAACATGGGGTTGGGGCTAAGTCAAAATATATGAGTTCTAAAGGGTCAACAACGTGGGGTTGGAACTAAGTCAAGATACAAGTTATAAAAGGTCAACAACGTGGGGGTTGGAGCTAAGTCTATACATCAGATGTAAAGGGTCAATAACGTGGGAGTTGGAACTAAG
>NW_004797541.1:610693-612036 GCF_000002075.1 Aplysia californica | reverse complement strand
ACACACACACACACACACACACACACGCGCGCGCGCGCGCGCACAGACACACACATCTACTTTCTTATCACACGCGCACGCCTGCCTACCCATCGTTACGAAATGAGCACATACAAATACATAAAATAATATACGCAATGCAGTTCGCAAAATACATAAATAGATACATAGTTCATTTACATAACATTGTACTGAACATAAATCTACTTACATAAAATAATATGTCTTTAAAGATATTTTAAATTTAGACTCACATGTTTGTCTCAAGGGTTGGGGAAGAGTTCCAAACTGATGGAGCATGGTGGACAATCGATCTTTAAGCTAATTTTTACCTCCTTTTCTAGAAACTCTTGAGATACTGATCGCCTAATCTTAGTGATCTAGGTGGAACATAAATCTAGATGAGATCATTAAGATATGAGGGAGCTTTGTTATTGACACATTTATGACATAATATTGCAATTTTATATGGGTTCTAAGGGGTGAATAACGTGGGGTTGGAACTAAGTCAAGATACAAGTTCTAAAGAGTCAACAACGTGGGGTTGGAGCTAAGTCAAGATATGAGTTCTACAGAGTCAACTAAGTCGGTTGGTTGGAATCTGATTCAAGAAACAAGTTCTAAAGGGTCAACAACATGAGGTTGGAGCTAAGTCAAGATACAAGTTTTAATGTGCTAACAAAGAAGATTTGAAAAATTAAGTTCTAGTGGGTCAACAATGAGCCTTCGACGTTATGTCAAGAATATGTGATCTAAAGGGTCAACAATGAGAAGTCAAAGAAAGTAATAGTAAAGAGTGTATTCACATTAGTGGTTGAAGCATGTTTTTTATGGTAAATAATCCATTTCGCAGCTCTAAAAAAAGTTTTCAAGTCCAGTCGTGAACGTGGCTCTCTGTTCCTGCAGATGGTGCTCGAGTCCTGCTGGCATTTCTCGGTCTTGCTGACGGTCCTCTGGTCCTCCAGTCTAACAGATAATTCTCCAGGTTTGTCGGAGGCCCTTGTAATAAAAATGTGTCAAAGAAAATGCTCATAGATATTTACAGTTCAATATAAAAGTAAAAGATAGAGGTGGTACAGCGAAGTTTAAGGTGGGTAAACTAATAATATGACAAGTCCAGGTATTTTAAAGAAACCCGAATGCAAAAATATTTAAAAGTCAGAACCATTAATGCACATGTTCAAAATTTTCTTCAACAAAAAAACCAAGGAAACCGTAGATAGCAATATAAAAAAATGTATAATTCTTAAGTATATTTTCAGGACTTATCAATGGCAAGGGATAATTTTTGAGAAACCTCTAAATGCAAAAAAATGAAACTTTCTGACCCACCAATGATAACT
>NW_004797541.1:608319-610009 GCF_000002075.1 Aplysia californica | reverse complement strand
CTGGAAAATGTATGCTCAAAAACGATTCAAGCAAACACTACGAGCTGTTTATTTGACCTTTTACCTTCTGTGGTTGATTTACTGATAACACCAGTGCCTTCTTGCCGAAAAGTCCGATGAGTGACAGCAATCTGAGAAAAATAAATTCAAGGTGAAATCAGTTTGAATGATTACATTTTGAGTTTAAGCACATTCTTGTTGCAGCATCTAAATTATTTGATACGTGATTCTTTAAATGCATCACATTCTCTTTACGTAAGCTAAGTAGTAAAAGATTGTAGAGTTTTGCTCTTCAGGGAAAGGTAAAAACCCATACATTGTGTCCACCTTTTAATCTTTTGAAAACTGCAGTACCAGTATTCTTATGCCGGTTTAAAAAGAAAGACATGACAATAACAGGCTGAAAAATAAGTACAACCTTCAAATGACGCTAAAGCAAACGCAAACATCTATTGTTTCTTTTTGAATTACGTCAGTAACAAGCAACATTAGAAGGTCTATTTTTCAGGAGCCATTAGACAGGTCCAGTGGCAGTTTTGAGAGAAACTTAAAGGTAAAAATGAAATGTTCAAGTTGACCTAGCATTGGGTATTCTAATTGTTATTTTAATGTCTTAGTAGGCCAAGACATCTTTCAAAGACAAATACCTTCAAGGGATGATCATCCTACAACACTTCTTGTTTATCGATACAGTGGATATGGACAAACGTCTGGTTCTGTAGGCGATCAACCGGTGCTGTAGGTAGTCCTGGTGATGAAAACAATTTCAAAGATAGATTGAATGATTGAGTAGGTGTTTTACGGCACTTTGTGTTTTATTTAGTGTCATAGGATAAAAACAATCTTTAAACTGGTGTCGATAAAGAAAAATCTTTACCATCTGTTTCGGTTTTATTTAGTTTCAAAGGATAAAAGCATTCCTGTACTTGCAGAAAAGAGGTAAAAGGCAGGAAGCCAAAATGCAAAAATCATATATGATATACAGCAAGAGCCACCAGGGCAAATTTTTAAGATGTTCTAGTGACATTGAATAACATAAGACAAAGATTCTGAAGCGACCAATATCATAAAACAGTTTATATTTGAATTGCATTTATAATGAATTAAAGTTCAACTCTTAGGAATATTTGTAGGACCCATTAAATAATGTCCTAATTGGAGATTAATGTCTCAGCCAATAGTGTTCCAAAGCATCTTTTAAAAACAAATACTTACTGAGGTTGATCATCATTCATCTCTTCCAGTCTTTCAACACACAGGCGAAATAGAAAGTCCTCCAGTGATGTAGGCGACCCTCCGGCCCTGAATGATAATCCCGTCTTGTGTGATGAAAGAAAAAATGAAACTTTCTCACGCACCAATTAATATTCTTTTAGTTAGTCCATAAATAATATGTTACATAATTTCTTAAAAAGTCAGTGGGTAGAATTACAGTAAATATTTTCAAAGACAATTACCTTCTCAGGCTGCACATCATTCATCACTTCGTATTTGCGGTCTTCCAGTCGCATAGGTGATCCTATAGGCTGTCCTGTCCTGCTGGTGGTATCAGAGCACCTACCACAGGAAGGTCAAAGGCCAAAGGAACAGCTGGCAGTGTCTGTCTGATCCACTGAGTATACATTTTACAATACCACTGATACAATTCTAACAGTTCAACACCAACAAGCTGCAAAAAACATCCAATATA
>NW_004797541.1:604441-608219 GCF_000002075.1 Aplysia californica | reverse complement strand
TTAATGCACATGTTCAAAATTTTCTTCAACAAAAAAACCAAGGAAACCGTAGATAGCAATATAAAAAAATGTATAATTCTTAAGTATATTTTCAGGACTTATCAATGGCAAGGGATAATTTTTGAGAAACCTCTAAATGCAAAAAAATGAAACTTTCTGACCCACCAATGATAACTCTTTTACTTTATAGAAATCATAAGTTACATAATGTCTTACGTCAGTGAGTAGAGCGCAAGACACATTTCAAAGTCAATTACCTTCTCAGGCCGCCCATCATTCATCACTTAGTATTTGCAGTCCTCCAGTCACATAGGTGATCCTATAGGCTGTCCTGTCCTACTGGTGGTATCAGAGCACCTACCACAGGAAGGTCAAATGCCAAAGGAACAGCTGGCAGTGTTTGCTTGATCCGCTGAGTATACATTTTACAACAGCACTGATACAATTCTAACAGTTCAACACCAAAAGCTGGGGAAAAAACATCCAGTATACAAAAGTAACTTCAACACTCAAGTTGAAAATCAGCAAACAGCTCTTCCCAGCCGGTTCTACCCCTGCCGCCCCACTCACTCTCCCGACCCCACCCCACCCCCCCCCCCCCCCCCCCCAAAAAAAAAGTCCTACACTGCCCCCTCAACTCCCTCCCGCCATGGCCATGGCAATACAATCTACAAAATCCTACTCTGAACCTAGCCTGTCCACCTAGCTCCCTATCAACCTATCCTTACAGCGCCACAGCAGTGTAGATTGGGGTCTTTTAAAGGAGGAAGGGGGTGACAGAAGTAGAATTGAGTGGAAAGAGGTGCCTAATGATTTTGAGTTTGAGCGTTGGAAGTGATTTTTGCATACTAGCTTGTTCTTTGCAGCTTGTTGGTGCTGCACTGCCATTACTGTTTCAATGATGCTGGAAAATGTATGCTCAAAAACGATTCAAGCAAACACTACGAGCTGTTTATTTGACCTTTTACCTTCTGTGGTTGATTTACTGATAACACCAGTGCCTTCTTGCCGAAAAGTCCGATGAGTGACAGCAATCTGAGAAAAATAAATTCAAGGTGAAATCAGTTTGAATTATTAAATTTTGAGTTTAAGCACATTCATGTTGGGATAGTTTAAGCACATTCATGTTGGGACATCTAAATTATTTGATAGGTGATTATTTAAATAAGCAACACATTTTATTTACATAAACTAAGTAGTAAAAGATTGTAGGGTGTGACTAAGAAAGGAAGTTTTGCTCTTCAAAGAAAGGTATAAACCCTACATTATGTCCATCTTTTAATCATTTAAAAATTGCGGTACCAGTATTCCTTTGCTGGTATGAAAAGAAAGACATGACCACTACAGGCTGAAAAATAAGTACAACCTTCAAATGACACTGAAGCATACATAATATATTGTTTCCGTTTGAATTACGTCAATTAGGAGCAACATTCGTAGGTCTATTTTCAGGAGCCATTAGACAGGTCCAATGGCAGTTTTGAGAGAAACCTAAAGGTAAAAATGAAACGTTTAAGTTGACCTAGCATTGGGTATTCTAATTCTTATTTAAATGTCTTAGTAGGCCAAGACATCGTTCAAAGACAAATACCTTCAAGGGCTGATCTTCCTACAACACTTCTTGTTTCTCGATACAGTGGATATGGACAAACTTCAGGTCCTGTAGGCGATCAACCGGTGCTGTAGGCAGTCCTGTTGATGAAAACAATGTGTCAAAGATAGATTGGTTGATTGAGTAGGTGTTTTACAGCAATTTCTGTGTGTCAAAGAAAGTCCAACATCTCGTGTTTTATTTTGTATCATAGGATAATAAAATTGTGTATATACTGGTGTCGATAAAGAAAATTCATTTAATTCTCTTTCGTTTCATTTAGTTTCAAAGGATAAAAGCATTCCCTCCTATACTGGCAGAAAAGTAGTAGAAGGCAGGAGGCCAAAAGGCAAAAAATCACATTTGATTTTAAAGCAAGAGCCACCAGGGCAAATTTTAAAAATGTTCTAGTGATATTGAATAACATAAGGCAAAGATACTGAAGCAACCAATATCATAAAACATTTGAATTGCATTTATAATAAGAAACTAATGTTCAACTCTTCGGAATATTTGCAGGACCCATTAAATAATGTCCTAATTGGAGATTAATGTCTCTGCCAATAGTGTTCCAAAATATCTTTTAAAAACAAATACCTACTGAGGTTGATCATCATTCATCACTTCAACTTTCAAACACAGGCGAAATAGAAAGTCCCCCAGTGATGTAGGCAGCCCTCCGGCCCTGAATGGTCCTCCTATCCAGTGTGATGAAAAAAAATGAAACTTTCTCACGCACCAATGAATATTCTTTTAGTTAGTCTATAAATAATATGGTACATAATTTCTTTAAAAGCCAGGGCGTAGAATTGCAAGAAATATGTCAAAGACAATTACCTTCTCAGGCTGCCCATCATTCATCATTTAGTATTTGCGGTCTTCCAGTCACATAGGTGATCCTATAGGCTGTCCTGTCCCACAAGTAGTATCAGAACACCTACCACAGGATGGTCAAAAGCCAAAGGAACAGCTGGCAGTGTTTGTTTGATCCACTGAGTATACACTTTAAAAACACCACTGATACAATTCTGACAGTGCAACACCAATACGCTGCAAAGAACAATCCAGTATACAAAAGTCACCTCAACACTCAAGTTGAAAAGCAGCAAGCAGCTCTTCCCAGCCAGCTCTACTCCTGCCACCCCCTTCCCCCTGAAAAGACTCAATCTACCACTGCTACCCCACTCATCCCCCCCCCCCCCCAAAAAAAAGGAAAAATCCTACACTGCCCCCTCAAATCCCTCTCGCCATGGCCATGGCAATACAATCTACAAAATCCTACTCTGAACCTAGCCTGTCCACCTAGCTCCCTATCAAGCTATCTTTACAGGGCCACAGCAGTGTAGGTATGATTCTTTTAAAGGAGGAAGGGGGTGACATAAGTAGAATAGGGTGGGAAGAGCTACCTAACGATTTTGAGCTTGAGTGTTGGAAGTGAATTTTGCATACTGGCTTGTTCTTTGCAGCTTGTTGGTGCTGCACTGCCAATACTGTTTCAATGATGCTGGAAAATGCCTACTCAAAAATGGATCAAGCAAACACTATGAGCTGTTTATTTGACCTTTTACCTTCTGTGGTAGACTTACTGATAACACCAGTGCCTTCTAGCCGAAAAGTCCGATGAGTGACGGTAATCTGAGACAAATAAATTCAAAGGGAAATCAGTTTGATGATTAAATTTTGAGTTTAAGCACGTTCATGTTGGAGCTTCTAAATTATTTGATACGTGATTGTTTAAATGCAGCACATTCTATGTACATAAACTAAGTAGTAAAAAGAAGTACAACCTTCAAATGGCACTGAGGCAAACATCTATTGTTTCAGTTTGAAATACGTCAATTACGAGCAACATTCGTAGGTCTATTTTCAGGAGCCATTAGACAGGTCCAGTGGCAGTGTTGAGAGAAACCTAAAGGTAAAAATGAAACGTTCAAGTTGACCTAGCATTGGGTATTCTAATTCTTATTTAAATGTCTTAGTAGGCCAAGACATCTTTCAAAGAAATACCTTCAAGGGCTGATCTTCCTACAACACTTCTTGTTTCTCGATACAGTGGATATGGACAAACTTCTGGTCCTGTAGGCGATCAACCGGTGCTGTAGGTAGTCCTGGTGATGAAAACAAAGTGTTAAAGATTGATTGATTGAGTACAATGTGTCAAAGCTTGAATGATTGAGTGGGTGTTTT
>NW_004797541.1:600158-604341 GCF_000002075.1 Aplysia californica | reverse complement strand
AGGGTGGGAAGAGCTACCTAACGATTTTGAGCTTGACTGTTGGAAGTGAATTTTGCATACTGGCTTGTTCTTTGCAGCTTCTTGGTGCTGCACTGCCAATACTGTTTCAATGATGCTGGAAAATGCCTACTCAAAAATGGATCAAGCAAACACTATGAGCTGTTTATTTGACCTTTTACCTTCTGTGGTAGACTTACTGATAGCACCAGTGCCTTCTAGCCGAAAAGTCCGATGAGTGACGGTAATCTGAGACAAATAAATTCAAAGGGAAATCAGTTTGATGATTAAATTTTGAGTTTAAGCACGTTCATATTAGAGCTTCTAAATTATTTGATACGTGATTGTTTAAATGCAGCACATTCTATGTACATAAACTAAGTAGTAAAAAGAAATACAACATTCAAATGGCACTGAGGCAAACATCTATTGTTTCAGTTTGAAATACGTCAATTACGAGCAACATTCGTAGGTCTATTTTCAGGAGCCATTAGACAGGTCCAGTGGCAGTGTTGAGAGAAACCTAAAGGTAAAAATGAAACGTTCAAGTTGACCTAGCATTGGGTATTCTAATTCTTATTTAAATGTCTTAGTAGGCCAAGACATCTTTCAAAGAAATACCTTCAAGGGCTGATCTTCCTACAACACTTCTTGTTTCTCGATACAGTGGATATGGACAAACTTCTGGTCCTGTAGGCGATCAACCGGTGCTGTAGGTAGTCCTGGTGATGAAAACAAAGTGTTAAAGATTGATTGATTGAGTACAATGTGTCAAAGCTTGAATGATTGAGTGGGTGTTTTACGGCACTTTGTGTTTTATTTAGTATCCTAGGATAATAACATTCGATAATATACAGGTGTCGATAAAAAAAATATTTACCATCTGCTTCGTTTTATTTAGTTTCAAAGGATAAAAGCATTCTCTTTACTGGCAGAAAAGTAATAAAAGGCAGGAGGCCAAAAGGCAAAAATCACATGATTTAAAGCAAGAGCCACCAAAGCAAATTTTAAAAATGCTCTAGTGACATTGAATAACATAAGGCAAAGATTCTGAAGCGACCAATATCATAAAACAGTTTATATTTAAATTGCATTTATAATAAACTAAAGTTCAACTCTTCGGAATATTTGTAGGACCCATTAAATAATGTCCTAATTGGAGATTAATGTCTCAGCCAATAGTGTTTCAAATCATCTTTTAAAAACAAATACTTACTGAGGTTGATCATCATTCATCACTTCGACTTTCAAACACAGGGGAAATAGAAAGTCCTCCAGTGATGTAGGCAGCCCTCCGGCCCTGAATGATCCAGTGTGATGAAAGAAAAAAATGAAACTTTCTCACGCACCAAAGAATATTCATTTAGTTAGTCCATAAATAATATGTTACATAATTTCTTTATAAGTCAGTGAGTTGAATTGCAAGAAATATGTCAAAGACAATTACCTTCTCAGGCTGCCCATCATTCATCACTTCGTATTTGCGGTCTTCCAGTCGCATAGGTGATCCTATAGGCTGTCCTGTCCTACTGGTGGTATCAGAGCACCTACCACAGGAAGGTCAAATGCCAAAGGAACAGCTGGCAGTGTTTGCTTGATCCGCTGAGTATACATTTTACAACAGCACTGATACAATTTTAACAGTTCAACACCAACAACCTACAAAAAACATCCAGTGTACAAAAGTAACTTCAACACTCAAGTTGAAAATCAGCGAGCAGCACTTCCCAGCAGGTTCTACTCCTGCCAACCCCTTCCCCCTGAAAAGATTCAATCTACCCCTGCCGCCCCACTCACTCTCCCGACCCTCCCCCCCCCCTACCCACAAAAAAAGGAAAAGTCCTACACTACCCCCTCAACTCCCTCCCGCCATGGCCATGGCAATACAATCTACAAAATTCTACTCTGAACCTAGCCTGTCCACCTAGCTCCCTATCAACCTATCCTTACAGGGCCACAGCAGTGTAGGTTGGGGTCTTTTAAAGGAGGAAGGGGGTGACAAAAGTAGAATTGGGTGGGAAGCGGTGCCTAATGATTTTGAGCTTGAGTGTTGGAAGTGATTTTTGCATACTAGCTTGTTCTTTGCGGCTTGTTGGTGCTGCACTGCCATTACTGTTTCAATGATGCTGTATAATGTATACTCAAAAAATGGATCAAACAAACACTACGAGCTGTTTATTTGACCTTTTACCTTCTGCGGTAGACTTACTGATAACACCAGTGCCTTCTGGCCGAAAAGTCTGATGAGTGACGGTAATCTGAGAAAAATTAATTCAAAGGGAAAACAGTTTGAATTATTACATTTGAAGTTTAAGCACATTCTTGTTGGAGTATATATAATATTTGATATGTGATTCTTTAAATGCAGCACATTCTATTTACATAAGCTGAATAGTAAAGAATAAAAGTATGAGACTCAGAAAGGAAGTTTTGCTCTTAAAGCAAAGGTATAAACCCTACATTGTGTCCACCTTTTAGTCATTTAAAAAGTGCCGTACCAGTATTCCTATGCTGGTATGAAAAGAAAGACATGACCATTACAGGCTGAAAAATAAGTACAATCTACACCCCGACTCTGGTTAACACCTCCACCAAAATGCTAAAATATTAAAAATATTCTGCCTTGCAAACGGTTTTCCGGTCGTCCAGTCCTACAGATATTCCTCTAGGTTTGTAGGCAGTCCTTGTAAAGAAACCATGCATCAATAGAGAAAATTCTGAATCTGGCATATTTCAAAGACAATTACCTTCTGAGGGAGACGATCATTCATCACTTCTTATTGGTCGTCTTCAAGTCATGTAGGTGGTCCTGTAGGCTGTGCCCCGGTCCTCCCATCCTGCAGGTGGTCCTCTGATCCAACAGGACGTCCCCCGGTCCTGAGGGCAGACCTCAGCTCTTCCAGTCTTACCGATAATCCTCCATGTTTGTAGGCGGTCCTGGTAAAGAAAACGTATCAGAAAATTATCTTACATCTATACAGTTCAATGTAAAAATATTACAGAAATAGGTCGTACAGACGTAGTTAAAAGTAGGTTAATAATATGAAAAGTGCAGGATTTTGAGAGAAGTCTAAATTTGAAAAATCACATTTAAAGCCAGAACTATCAACGCAAATGTTCGATCTTTCCTCTAACGTATAAGGCAGTGACACTGAAGGTACTTTATTGTGTACAGTATTTGTTTGAACTACATATATCATAAGAAAATTATAATGTTTAGGTATATTTTCAGGACCCAGATAATTAGGGGCAGTTTTTGAGAAACGCCTAAAGGCAAAAAGGAAGCTTACTCACCCACCAATCATTATTCTTGAAGTTTTAATACAGAAATAATTAGTAACATTATATCTAAACTCAAAGAGTGGAGTTGCAAGACATTTCAAAGACAATTACCTTCTGAGGCTGACCATCATTCATCACTTCTTATTGACTGTCTTAGTCCCACAGGTGATCCTGTAGGCTGTCCTCCAGACCAACTGGTGATATCAGAGTACCTATCACAGAAGGTCAAAAGTCAAAGAAACAGCTAGCAGTGTTCGTTTCATTCATTGAGTATACATTTTACAGCACCATTGACAATTCTGGCAGCACAACGACAACAAGTGTCAAAGAACAATCCAGTATACAAAAGGCACTTCAACACTGAAGCTTAAAATCAGCAGGCAGATCTGCCCACGCAATTCGACTTCTGCCACTCTCGTTTTTCAAGGAGATATATTATGCTTTGCATGCGTGCCCAATTTCTAATTAATTAATAATTACGTACGTCGCCAGTATTCCTAAACTGGTAAAAAGTAAAAAATGATGACCACAACAGATAAAACAATAAGTACAACATTAAAAAGACACACTTTTTTTAGTTTGAATTATGTCAATTACAAGTAAACATTCAATTCATTGGTATATTTTCAGGAACTATTATACAAGACCAAGACAGTTTTTGAGAGACAGAACCTAAGTGTAAAAATGTTGACCCAATTGGTATTCTAAATTTGCCCTAATATCTCAAACCTTCAAAGGCTCTGGGGAATACGTTTTGGCGGGTAAGTAAAAGTTGAATTTTAAGACAATTATGCAAGTCCACTAACCTATACTATGAGTATAAAAAATGTACAAACACGAATTTGACCAAATGCATTATGCAGAGAGACAGCGTGCGAGAGAGAGAGAGTGTGAGAGAGAGAGA
>NW_004797541.1:586133-598336 GCF_000002075.1 Aplysia californica | reverse complement strand
TCAGGTGCTGTAAAAGCCTTACGAAAACTATCTCTATTTCTCTCTCTCGCTCTCGATCTCTTTTGCTTCCCTCTCTTCCTTCCCCCCTCCCCCACCCTTTCTCGCTCTCTCTCTCTCTCTCGCTCTCTCGCTCTCTCTCTCTCTCTCTCTCTCTCTCTCTCTCTCTCTCTCTCTCTCTCTTTATCTCTCTCCCTATCTCTCGTTCTTTCACTTAGGTCGAAAATATGATTCATGAACAACAGTCTTCTTGTCCAGACGGTGTAACAGTTATCACTGGGAATTTTAACAAATGCTCTTTAACTTCTGCCCTCCCCACTTTCCACCAATATGTTAATGTACCAACCTGTGAGGACAAAACTATTGACATGTGTTATGTAAATGTTTCTAATGCTTACAAATGTATCTCTATTGTTCCGATCGGAAACTCTGAGCTTTGCATGTCTCTTTTTTTTACAGAAGTACAAACCTAATTTAAAATCTTCAAAGCCAATTTAAGAAGTTGTCACCATCTGGATTGAAGAAAACGGGGAAAACCTGAGAGGTTGCTTTGAATGTACGAATTGGAATGTTTTTAAAGATTCATGTAATAGTATAGATGATACTATCTATGGTTACATCAGGTTTTGTGAAGATCTACATTCATCTTAAAAAGAAGTTATCCACTACTCAAATAACAAGCCATGGGTTAGCAAGGAGATAAAAGAAATACTAAATGAGAAGAAGAAGGCATTCAAACTGAAATACCGAGACAAATTAAAAACAACAACAAATGTGTTAAAGAAAAAATAAGAGAGTGTAAGAATGTTTACCCAAAAAAAAGTTGGAACAACATTTCACTACTAACAACACAAAAATGACGTGGCAATGTTTAAAAACTATAGTTGGAGATGCACAAAGACGGACAAACATTCCTACACAAGACACGAACCCAAGTCAGTATGTAAACAAACTGAATTTTTTTACGCTCGTTTTGACAACCACGATTTCTCCGACCAGCTGACAACTGTCAAAGAGACGATTCAAAATGACCACACAGACGACAACAATAATACAGACGAAGACAATAACAAGAGCAAGGAAATTTTTGTGGTTAATGTTAATGTTAATGTTAATGTTAATGTTAATGAGGTTAAGATCATGTTTAGTCGTCTGAAAGCTCTCAAAGCGAGTGGACCCTAAGGAGTAAAACGTAAAATTATTGAAATGGGTTGTATCCAGGTATCTCCCATTTATACTGATATTTTCAATATATGTCCTTGAAAGAACGAATAACACCACTCTCGTGGAAATGCTCTTAAATAATTCCTGTCCAAAAGAAACAATCAATACGAAATGGCTGTGGCTTTAACATCAGTCCTTATGAAATGTTTAGAAAAACTGGTTCTGAAAGAACTGAGGAAATCAACAGAAGACACAGGATAACATGACATTTGCCTGTCGTGCCAAGAGGGGCGCAGAGGATGTTATTCTCGTGTTCTTAGATAACATCTAGATCTACAAACACATATCTTCTTGCTTATAGTTCCGATTCTTTAAACCCATAAACTGTATGAAAATGGCTTTATAATGAAGAGTTTTCTGCTTGCTACACCACAAAAGGCTAATTTCAGAGGCATGTTGTTTGAAAAGTTATTTCCCTATAAAGTCGAAACTTCGTGCTGATATTGATAGCAATGCAGGGGACAAGCTTTTTTTATTTTTGCAAGCACATGACACAGACTATATTACACAGCATGCCATCGTGAAAACACCGAATGACTCATTTCGAACATAAGCGAAAAGAGGGCGCAAAAGCATATCTTTGTAACAAAAATGGCTTGAATTTGACACGAAATCATTACCTCATCCCGCTCACGTGCACTTTTCAGCTGGGGCAAACAATCACAAAGAAAAAATGGGGGGGGGGGGGGAGTGCTTCTTAACAGAATGGTTCCGTCGACCAAAAAGCACATATTTCTTTTATATGTACTCCAAGATGTAGGGAAAAGATTGGCTTTTCAGATGAGTCTATGCGATTATTTTTTCCTTTTAAAAAAAAAGCAGTTTCTGGCCATTCCGTTTTTACTTGGTTTTTCTTACAGTTTTTTGTTGGTGACATTATCATTTCGCCTGCTATTAACATAAAGAGGGTGACCTCCCCACTTTTATTATTACAATGTATAAAAATGTCATCATTTCCGTTTCTTCTGGTCAACAGTTTACGTTTGAATAACCCTTCTTCCGAAAATCTTCGTGACCAAACGTGCTGAGCTTGACGATCCACCCGTGGACCTTGTTGTCATTTCCCCAAAAGAATACTAATATTAATTGTCCTCCGTGTAAAAAAAAAGAGCAGAATGAAATATTTCGAAAGAGGAAAGAACACTGAACACAAATATATAAATTTCCTTTTATGTGTCAACACTATTAAGGAGAAAAATGGCAGGGATTTGACACGAAGTCGACGCTCTGCCTTGCTCGCGTACACTTTCCCAGTGCGCATTGTAGGTCTACCTAAAACGCCCAGACCTACCGTGATTCGTAAGGAGATCATTTACGAATAGACTCGATTGTGGGAGGAAAACTTACATTAAAAAGTTCAAAACACTGAATAATTTTCACATGGGTACACTGCGGGGTGGAGAGGCTTATATTACAGGGGTCGGCTAACATAATTACAGAAATAACAATTGATATCATTATTGTTTCCTTTCGCTTGCAGGTCTCAGCCCGCATATTATCCTCTGTGGAAATCTTCTTTGTAGAGACAAAGTCAAGGCTAGAGGGCAACCGAGAAATACCTGGATAGATGGAGTCAGGGAAACATTAACAACTCATGGCATCCCCCTGACCCAAGCTCTCCGCTGGTGGCGGAGAGACGTCTCTTTCCCCTCGCAACATCCAAAAGGGTATAAGCGGCGGATAAAAGGAAAGTTAAGTAAGATTGGGTATTCAAAGGACTAGATCTTTAAACTTCAGTTTAAACAATAACAGCATCCCAAAGGTGCCCCTCCAATTGAGGTCTCTGCCTCTTAAAAATTTTAATCTAAAAACAAACTCATTTGTCTTACATCCCATCGATTCCCACCCAATGTGTCTGTTCTGAGCTTAGCGTATAACATAATATACCCATCGTTGAGGCAGGTGGGTTTTTTTAACTTACCCTTTCTTTCTAACATTGATTTGATCCACAACGGGATTTTATATTTGTTCCCACGTGAATTCGACCGAATAAACGCAGGACTAATCAACCTGGTCCACACTGGACTGACCGGCCTAGAACAGTGCGTGTCAGCTCCCGGCAGCAGGGCTTACGTTGTCTCCACAGGGACTCCTCTACCCTGTGGACGTGAGCTTGAAACTGCGGTTTCTTGGAACATTTTTCTACTGTAACACATTAACGGCGAGTGCGTCGACATATTTGGCAAAAAGTTTAAGTTGTATACCTATGAGTGCTGGCATCAAATTCAGAATGAAAGTTATTAGGGATCCCCTTGCGCTACCCACTGGGGGACTGTGCAGTCCCCAAGCGCTGCTTTGTGCACTGGAGGACTGCAAAGGAACAACCTTTGAACAAGCCATCATCAGACAAATATAGATCCTACTGATGCATAACGAAACAAAGATCTAGATCTAGTTAAGCTAATTAGTATGGTTAGAAAAATCTAGATCTAGAGCCAAACACCGTTTATTAAAGGCGAATTTATCATTTATGTCGACAGGTTTGTTGATCTAGTAGTACTTATGACATAGACTGCAGACTACACTACATGGTAGGTCTACTCTTCTTCAATTTAAAAATTTGCAGTCTGTTTCCATAATATCTAGGCTTTGATCTAGATCTAGTAGTGCGCTTAGTATTAGTATTACTAAAGATTCTCCATTTCCAAGGCATTGCAATCCTTCTGTGGGCTTTTGTCCCTCGCCGTGGCGAGCCCGCTTTGCTGACGTCACTTGGCGACGCGAGGTTGGTTTCATTGCCGACTGCTTTGGTGTGTGTGTGTGTGTGTGTGTGTGTGTGTGTGTGTGTGTGTGTGTGTGTGTGTGTGTGTGTGTGTGTGTGTGTGTGTGTGTGTGTGTGTGTGTGTGTGTGTGTGTTTCTTTGCAGTCCCCCTGTGCACAAAGCACTCAATGGGTAGCGCTACAGTCCCCTAACAACTTCCTTAACAAAAACTCAGAGAAAATGTTGCTTAGTAGACTAGTGTTTTGATGTGAATGTGTTTTTGTTTCTTTGTTTGACTGGGGGTGGGAGGGGGTGGGGTTTTGTTGTTGTTGTTGTTGTTTTTTGCTATCTTCAGTTTCAAAATATGGAGTAGATTGATGTATTTCAGCGAAAGTATTTCCCTGAAAAACTTTTTTTTTAGTAGACGGCCATGCTTGGCCAGTAGAGCACAGTACATTTTGAGGTCTTTTGATCCTTTGAATATCCATCCATCCATACTTTTTTCAAAATAATAATGCTTAGTTATCACCGCTACTCCATACGATATCCATCAGACTCTTCGCTCTGACAGTTTCTTACTAAAATATTATGATCAAGAATATAAGGGAAACTACTCTTTTCAACGAAACTGTTTACAATTCTCTTGATTCTCTCCTTTCATTATTATTGATTGCGCATGGGTATTCGAGCACCTCTATCCTGCTTTTATTATTTTATGCTGAACATTATTTTATTTGGGCTGTTAGGATAAGAGCAAATGACGTAAGTATGTCCGACCAGAGAATGTATAAACTCCCTAGTGTGACTAACAGTCCCATGCCTTATACTGTGCATCGGGAAGAAAATTAACACAAAGGAAAACAGTCAAGCAAACAAAGTAACTAACGGGCGGACAAAAGCGAATAATAACATACCTGTTAATAAATAGATAGATAGACAGACAGACAGACAGACAGATAGACAGACAGACAGACAGACAGACAGACAGACAGACAGACAGACAGACAGATAGATAGATAGATAGATAGATAGATAGATAGATAGATAGATAGATAGATAGATGGGCAGACAGGTAAAAAGGTAGATAGGAGGGTATGTCTCTAAATAATTCTTGACAGATTTTATTAAATTGATTACAACTTTTGCGGTTTTAATAGAATCTACCTACTTTACTGGCGACATTTGTAAGAGAAGCATGAGATTGAAATTCAGTTTCTAAATGTTGACAAAAGCAATTATTTTCCAAATGGTACAGATCTACCTACTACTGGTAATATTCACGCTGGTGAAAGGGGAAAGCCAAAGTCACAAGGCAAAAAAGAGACATGTAGGCTACTAAGACGTGTAGCCTTTTGTGAAGGACATTTGCCTTTATTGTACGGAGTTCAAATTACCGGGCGCGGCACTTTCTAGTGGAGTGGCTGAGAACTCTCCAATATTAGATTATTTCATTAGACAATTTTGCAAAGAGCGAACTAAACTTTAAATATGTTTGTATGTTGAAATGTTTTCATTTTCAGTTAGACGCCTTCATTAAAGAAGCCCTCCACCCACACACAATCAAAAGATAGTTAGGGAAGTAAGGAGGCAGGTGCAGGAAGGTAAGTAGGCGAACAGGTAGGAAGGTAAGGTATGCGAACTGTTGTGCAAGTAGACAGAAAGAATATGACACTAAAGTTGTTGGGGTTTTTTTGTAAGTGTCTTACTGCGCTCTAAACTGCATAATGTCATTTGAGCGCCTGATGATGATATATTAAGCATTTTCAGTTTGGTAGAAATTAATTTGGAACTTGGTCCGGATGGCGAACGATGCCTACTCTTATCGAATTTAAAGCCTCCAAGGGATCATTCACGAGTGCAACTTGCACTAGGGACCTCCGAGAAGGCTGGGTGTTAGGTCTTACCTACCTTACGAACAGGAGTGTGGCTGAAAGACAGCAGTCGTCAGTCGTAAGGAGCCAAGGAGTAGCAGTAGGAAGGCTGCAGTAAAAGTCAAGAGCCCAGAAGCGGGGCAACAGGGGAGAGGGGAGGGCGCAGAAAGTGAAAACGAAAGCAGACGAACATGGAGATGAAAGCAGAAGAGAGAACATGGTTAGAGAGCACATTTCACAGAAGAAAATGCTCCGACTCTGTCAGGTTTTGAATCCTGGACCTATTGAATGAGAGCTGAACTCCGCGCCTCTATACCACGAAAGCCCTCCTCCAAAGGGTTTTGAATGATTACACTCGAGAAACATTTCCTCTAAGTCTGAACGTATATTATATTATAAGCCCATGGTATAGGAAACCACTCTTGATCGAAGTTATTTCTCCTTATTGGAAGTCCCAGACTACTGAGAACAATAAGTCAATATATTGGTCACTCTGGTACCCCGACTGAGATCAAGCATGCTAGGACGGGTGAGAAAGATGAATTATTACTCAAGTTGGACTTGATCTTCTACCTTCTATGTAGGAAATTATGTTCGACAGATAATACGCACATAAGCAGGAAAAGACATTTCAAGTGGTCAAGAGTGCAGAGCTTTATAAACGCATGTCTTTGAGTGCTTGTCAGAGAGAGAGAGAGAGAGAGAGAGAGAGAGAGAGAGAGAGAGAGAGAGAGAGAGAGAGAGAGAGAAAGAGAGAGAGAGAGAGAGCGAGAGAGAGTATACACTGATGAACTTGTTGTCAACTCAAGTACATAACCATGTAAATCTTCTCTCCACAGATCAATAATAGTTCATTCATTCATTCATTCATTCATTCATTCATTCATTCATTCATTCTTTCATTCAATCAATCATTCATTCATTCATTCATTCATTCATTCATTCATTCATTCATTCATTCATCCATATCTAAACTAGTATATATTCGTTATTACAGTTGATGATTACCCTGGGTATTCAGTTCAGCTCATTACGAGAGACCTACTTTAATAATAGCTCAAAAACCAAGAATGAGATTTGGGTTCGAATCTGGTAGGATCCTACTTTTTCTCAACCATCTAAAAATAGTTTACCTCTCAATTTAATATTTGTGTCACGACGTGTTGGAATCAGGCGCTCGTCAATTTTTGGGCGTGAGGAGTTGTTGGTATCTTCTTAAAGCTTGTTCATTTGTCTTGCTTTGGATGAAAAAAATATCCTTTGATCTTGGATACAAGTCGAGATATTGGCGATTGAAGGAGGTTGGGTCACCTGGTTTCAGAGGTAACATTGGCGAGAGAATGGTCGCCAAACTTTAGTTATTTCCTTAGCTTGAGGGTCACTGGAAACTGAAGATGCACATTTTTTATGCCTTTAATCAATGTTTTCCAGTAAAATTCACCCAGAAATGTGTTCTTTACTGGACATGAGCCCCAAAACAAAAATTAGATAAAAATTCACAAACTTGTTGGAAAATGCCCAGTTTCTTCACCTTGATTATTTAGAATCTTGACTCGCGCCTGATTTCACCACGCTTTCTCACATTTATCCTTGTTTTCCGCTTTCAAATGCCTTACCCTTGTCTAGTAGTTTCTTAATCTAAAAAAAACCCAGTAATAACCAAAAGTGGTCACAAGTGAAAATATAATGCTAAATGGTCTGTATATTTCAGACATGCACAATGTACTAGAAAAATGAATAAATACTTTCCTAAAAATCAGTACGACAATAATAGGACTTGACCACTTCTGTAAAGGCTGTATAGTCTAGAACATGAACAGGGGCTCTCGTGACCTAGAGGTTGTGTTTGCCTCTCATTCAAAGGTCCCGGGTTCGAATCCGGGTAGCGACGAAAACATTTTCTTCTCTAAAATTATCTCCTTTAACCTCCTTTCCTGCTCTCTAGCAATGTTCTGTCTTCTGCTTTCGTCTCAACTCTCTGAACATGAACAGTGAGAGAATCTAAAGAGGCCGAGAGGCTCTCCTCTGATCTTTTATCGGCTCAATATAACCAATAAACGTGTTTTTTAAAAATATTTTCCAATAGCCGATCTCTGTGAAATTCCTACCGTTGTATGGTGATGCAATACATCTATTCTAGCTCAGCATACTGGCTGATTTGAGTATTATCTTAAACCATTCTGATGCACAAATTCTCACAAGGCAAACACAAAATTAAAAACAGCAATGTTTATTCAAGTACCATCTGAGTAAGCAGAACGCACCATTTTGGCTTGTCCAGTGGCGTAGATCATCAAATGTATAAATTAGTGTATAGAATAATAGATTATATACATAATATGTGACTAACAAACCACCATAAATGTCCAGCCGTCGCTGATCAAAAATAACAATGGGTCAGACATAAGAACTGATCGGTATTCAATTTTCCACGTACATGACAAAGCAGTAAGGATAATAGTAATATAATATGTCAATCTTCTACAGTATCTGATTGATCCGAGCATGACTCATAGGCGTTTCATTTGGGCAACCTACTCACACCGGTGGGTGCTATGTTTTGATGGGGTAAGTTATCATTGGAAGTTGGAAGCATTCAGAAACATTGTCACTCGTAAACGACTTGATGGAAAACGTACACATGTTTTATATATATATATATATATATATATATTGGTGGTTAGGTTATAGTTTACAATAAATATTATGTAGTATACTTATATTATGGATGGTTTGATATGGCTGTCGGGTGACATCGAGAATGAGACCTTGTATTAATGATGATAAGAACAAAATCAAATCAAACGCAAGTAAATCAAGAATGCATTGAACATGTTGTCATGAGGGAATCAGTGTGGATATCTTTGCGTGGTTGTATAGCAATAGTTCTTTGTTTCATATAATATGTACCTTGTGGTTCCTCTTGCATCAATCAGACTTTACAACAGCCTCCATTCCTTTTGGATTTGCTTAATTGGGCATTCGGAAAGTTACATCATTTCATTTTGTGCTGTCTTTCTGGTCGATATAGTTCTAGAATCCATGACTAAGGCTTTTGTCTATGTCATATTTTTAAACACTCAAACTTTCGTCATTTTGAAAAATAAGTTTGAGAACTAGGTAAAATAATGGGATGCACACAACGTCTGTTGACAAAATTAGCTCCTACAACATACTTCATAGTTTTGGGTCAGCTGTGTCCCTACTTACAGTGCACAGTGTGGGGTCTGAAACGGGTAGGTTTTGAGTCAGTTAACTGTAACGGGTTACTCCTTACCGAATCAATATATCGAGAATATTTTCCAAGGGTTAATCAAATTGATGTAACATTTCTTTTATCATGTCCCCTACGGTGTCCATGTTGAGTGGAATTCAACCATTACATCCCTTTAGACACTTTTGGGGGGGGGGGCATTTGCAAATCTCAATCAAATTTAATGTGCAACACATCTTAAGAAATTATAAAACATGGTAAGAGACAAAGTAACACTGTATAAAATATGCCAGCACCTGGAAAGCGCGTTCCACATTGTCCATGTAGCGTGTGCTTTTATACAGTCGAAAACAAGGCACACGTTACCAGGGTACGCTAAATCAATAGTAACGTTCCCCCTTTCGGTTTGATTAATCAACACTGTTCTGATATATTTTCTTTACTTATATTCAAGTTATATCGATATATTGTTAACAGATAAAGACAGGATATTAACCAAACGGTCGTCTTCAGACATACCATTTAAATAATGAATTAAGATTTAACGTACAGATTTTACAGGAACAGTACACAAATTGACCAGTTTGATAAAATAGTCTACACGTCTTTAGTAATAAAACAATAAGGGGGCAGTGACGGTGGTTATTTCCTCAAAAGATGAGCGAATGTATGAAGAGAATCTCTGGTTCACTCAAAGAGTTTAAATTTCATACGCTAACACACCCAGATACGATTACACGTTCGCGTGCTCTCTTTCTCTTTCTCTCTCTCTCTCTCTCTCTCTCTCTCTCTCTCTCTCTCTCTCTCTCTCTCTCTCTCTCTCTCTCTTTGTCTTTATTTCTCCCGTTCGACTCACAAAAGAGTTTAAATGAGCGGTTAGCCAGTAACCCAATACCAATCTCAAGGACTTGTGATATATACAATTAACAACATCAGAGTTCTTTTGTTTCATCAAAGTAACCACAAACCTGTGAACATCATTAGTGATCAGTGCGGTCGACTTCTATTTTGACAAACACACGCTTGTTGGGCAATCAGCCATAACATTACAAAACAAAAGATCACTGAAATATTCACTCTTACAAACAATTTAATAGGTGACGGTCTCTTGATTCCGGTTTTATCACAGGATTTGACAAAATCAAACACTCGTTGCCAGCATTAATGGAACGTTTTCCTCACTGCATTGGTGCGGTGCTCGTTCTTTAAAATGACTTAATAAGTATAATATATTGTGTCTAGATGGGCATAAAACCTTTACAAAAAGAAATTAAATGTAATTCAGCAAATTTTCAACAAATCATAAATGAAACACATCAATAACAACCGAGAAATGTGAACTTTGCATATTTTGTTCAAATACCACAACCAGAAAAAGCTAAAGCAATGAAACTACAACGTTCTGATGAAGAAAATAGACCAACGATCTTGTAATGTCGTCCTGACGTCCTTCTACAAAAACAAACAAAATCAGAATGATCAATGCCCCCTTGATACTTTTCTGTTCAGAACCACTTTTGATCCACATGTTAAGTGATATCTGTAGCAGTTACAAGCATCCTTTCTTGGGACTGAAATGTTTGCACATTCTTTAATATACTTCCTGATCGGCGACTTTCACAGAACATAATAAGTTCTTGTATTAAATATTATTTCAGTTGACATCAATGACACAAGAACTTCAAGTATCAAATTTTTCAACTGTGTATTCGTAAAAAAGCATTTTGTAAAAACATAAGAAAATATGTCTTATATAGGTAGGTGTGCGCCTGTTGTGTATGTAGATTTATATATATTCATCATATATATCTGGTAGTTTAGTTTGGTAAACATTTTACAGCGCTCACAACTGCATCAGAGGTCAGATGGGCACATATGTATCTATGTTCACATACATGCCCATATATATTACACACACACACACATACACACACACACACAAATTATATATATTATATATATTATATAACACTCACGGAAATGTTTGACTCAGTATACATTTTCTTGTTTATCTAGGCAGCTTACATGGTCATGGACTTGACTTGGTGAAACAATAAATAATGTAAGAATTTATTTTTTTTAACTAAGAAAAATGTATAAAGACGCTCGTTGCAAACATGCGTTTTCAGGTGTGTGAGTGGTGGGATATGACAGAGCTTCATTTAATATGCTTTACTTATGAAATTTCCTTCAAATTACGAGCTTGCATATGGGCACAATTGAAAATGCAAAACGTACGGTAATTTCATTTAAAACAGGCACATATCCGATTCTCTTCAAGTTATTACCCTGTTTCTGAAACTACTTGGGGTTATTTCCCTTACAAAAGCCTTTGATATACTGCTTTTTGTATTCTAAGGCGGTATAACGGAGTAATAGATCACAACTGGGAAGCTGTCATTTTAGTAGGGGCTTCAAGAACTGTCTTCCGTCTAACGATCGCCTCTTTCAGTTTCTTCCTCGGCCCAAAAGGCAGCCCAAGTTCCCGAAATTCCTCATCCGTCATGCTCATTAATAAAGGCATATCAATCTTTTCCTTCGAAAAAATATGTAAATAACTAGCTAAGCCACATGCACACACAAACATTTCAATGGCCGACAATTCATTCTTATCGTCCTCCTCTGCGTCATCGTCAAGGTTCCCTAGGTCATCTTGGTCCCACGGCAGCACCTGGCTTTTCTCATCGTAACCTTGACCCTGGTCCACCTCTTCCTCGCCATCTCCGGACAGTCTTTTGACGTCCGGACTTCCATTGGTAAGGCCATTTTCTTCAAATGATTGAATCGTACTAAGAAACCCGTGCTTGGGGAGGAAGGAGATTTTCGCAAATCCGGGACGAGTGAACATGCCAGATTCCTCTTCTCCGTCACTTTCCTCTTCATCGAAACGTGACGATTCGAGGATGTCCGACTCACTCCTCGGCCTGAGGAGGTAATAAGCATACACAATGCAACGTTAGTGGTAGTGTCATACAAATTAATAAAGAATCCCCACCCCCTTCCTCCAAAGAAACCATACACATAAACACCCCCCCCCAAAAAAAAAAATCTTTGACGTTGCGGTGAGACGCTTTGTTATCGAAGGCAGAAGACGTGAGTTTAATGCTCGTGTGTTTGTGTGTGCGTGCTTGTGTGTGTGTGTGTGAGAGTGAGTGAGTGAGTGTGTGTGTGTATGAGTGCATGTGTTTGTGTGTGT